>NW_018406437.1:3668-81542 GCF_002113885.1 Mizuhopecten yessoensis
TGCTATCCTCTAATAGTTATGTTACTCTCACACACTTACCAATCCTCCACAGTTTATCAGAGTCACTATCCACTGGTAGTTCTGTTACTCCCACACAGGTACCAATCCTCCACAGTTTATAAGAGTCACTATCCACTGGTAACGCTCTTATCTCTCTCTCCACAGTATCTGGAACTACGATTCAGCAAGGGAGTAAGGACAGCAGGCTCCATGACATTCTCGGTACAGATGGTAAGTCCATAGATTCTGCAGGGGCTAAACTGTACTGGTCTTCGTACTGGTATAAAGTACAATCGGAACACAGGAGCTGATAGGTCGATCGAAACACATCCTCTACGTTTGGTCTCTTTGCCTTTGCTTTAATCCGTAAGAACGATAAGTGTGTCCCCTCGTATTTTTTCAATTCCATCCTTAGTATGTCGGACGGACGGTGTGTTTGTCCTTTCCTTACATTGACATTTACATTGCACCTGTGCAATTCGATAGTTTAGGCAGTGTTTTATGTAAGAAAGTAATAATGTCCTCTCTAAACGGAAGGAACATTTATCCCATTTGTACTTTATATCATAAAAGTATGACATCAAGGATTGTTTCGTTTGTATATTACAAATGAGGTTAGCTTAGTAATATAATTTGGTATTGTATGGGGGGAACTGTTGATATCTGATCTTGTTTGATTTCCATTGTACATTAATAGAAAAAGTAAAAACGTCAACGCAGAAAGTCAAATCCATCAACATTTTTATTACACCGTTCATTACGTTTCCAACTATTTATTGAACATTTAATGAAACTGGACTTTATCGATCGGCGACAGGTAGCTCTATTTGGAGGTACCTAGTTCGAATCCCGCTCGTTTATAGAGTTTTTATGTAGAATACATGTAGATGTAATATTCACATAAGATGTAAAGGAACCTCTCCAATAACAAGGTATATCTTTGTTTCCAGCTGCTGTACATGGCCCTCGTATTGTACGCTCCATCTCTAGCACTCAATGCCGGTAAGTAGGTTTTTCTGTTTTATATGCTCTCAATTGTTACAAAAACCATAACTTTAGAATAAAAAATAAAGCCATATCTGACTTACATGTCCATTATAATTCTATATTCTCCGGACGTGTACTGAAAAAAAATGATATAGAAAGAGAAGATACAGTTTAAGGAAGAAACAATGTTTCATTTTTACTTATCTCTTTATAAACATATGAACAATTGTTTTGTTACAAAGTCGCGATTGATAAAATAATAAATATCCTTGTATCATTTTGTTACAACGCACCGCCGTATTCTTGGGATATGGATATACAATATAGAAGATTTCTTGCATACCATATAAGTGAATATACTTAACATTTATGAAAGACATTGTAATTGTTGAAGTCTCGAAACATTTACAGTGACTGGATTTACTTTATGGGGCTCTGTGATAGCTGTTGGTGCCGTCTGTACACTCTACACCTGTCTGGTATGTGTGTTTAGTATGTATTGTCTAACAGTCAACTTAATTTGCCTGGTATGTTTACAGAACACTGTACACAGACCAAAGTATACCTGGTATAATGTTTCACACTCTACTACATGTCTCTGGTATACATTAGCACCTAAGGCTCATTGATGTCTCCTACAACAGAACAATCTACACAGAGTACAGTATACATGGTATAATGTTTCACACCCTACTACATGTCTCTGGTATACATTATAACCCAAGGCTCATAAATGTCTCCTACAAAAGAACACTTTACACAGAGTACAGTATACCTGGTATAATGTTTCACACTCTACTACATGTCTCTGGTATACATTATAACCCAAGGCTCATTGATGTCTCCTACAACAGAACACTCTACACAGAGTACAGTATACATGGTATAATGTTTCACACCCTACTACATGTCTCTGATATACATTATAACCCAAGGCTCATAAATGTCTCCTACAAAAGAACACTCTACACAGAGTACAGTATACCTTGTATAATGTTTCACACTCTACTACATGTCTCTGGTATACATTATAACCCAAGGCTCATTGATGTATCCTACAACAGAACACTCCACACAGAGTACAGTATACCTGGTATAATGTTTCACACTCTGCTACATGTCTCTGGTATACATTATAACCCAAGGCTCATAGATGTCTCCTACAACAGAACACTCCACACAGAGTACAGTTTCCCTGGTATAATGTTTCACATTCTACTACAATTCTCTGGTATACATTATAACCCAAGGCTCATAGATGTCTTCTGCAACAGAACACTCCACACAGAGTACAGTTTACCTGGTATAATGTTTCACACTCTACTACAAGTCTCTGGTATACATTATAACCCAAGGCTCATTGATGTATCCTACAACAGAACACTCCACACAGAGTACAGTTTACCTGGTACAATGTTTCACACTCTACTACATGTCTCTGGTATACGTTATAACCCAAGGCTCATTGATGTCTCCTACAACAGAACACTCTACACATAGTACAGTATACCTGGTATAATGTTTCACACTCTGCTACATGTCTCTGGTATACATTATAACCCAAAGCTCATTGATGTCTCCTACAACAGAACACTCCACAAAGAGTACAGTTTACCTGGTATAATGTTTCACACTCTACTACAAGTCTCTGGTATACATTATAACCCAAGGCTCATAGATGTCTTCTGCAACAGAACACTCCACACAGAGTACAGTTTACCTGGTATAATGTTTCACACTCTACTACAAGTCTCTGGTATACATTATAACCCAAGGCTCATTGATGTATCCTACAACAGAACACTCCACACAGAGTACAGTATACCTGGTATAATGTTTCGCACCCTACTACATGTCTCTGGTATACATTATACCCCAAGGCTCATTGATGTCTCCTACAACAGACCACTCTACACAGAGTACAGTATACATGGTATAATGTTTCACACTCTACTACATGTCTCTTGTATACATTATAACCCAAGGCTCATTGATGTATCCTACAACAGAACACTCCACACAGAGTACAGTTTCCCTGGTATAATGTTTCACATTCTACTACAATTCTCTGGTATACATTATAACCCAAGGCTCATAGATGTCTCCTACAACAGAACACTCTACACAGGATACAGTATACCTGGTACATGTATAATGTTTCACACCCTACTACATGTCTCTGGTATACATTATACCCCAAGGCTCATTGATGTCTCCTACAACAGAACACTCCACACAGAGTACAGTATACCTGGTATAATGTTTCGCACCCTACTACAAGTCTCTGGTATACATTATAACCCAAGGCTCATTGATGTATCCTACAACAGAACACTCCACACAGAGTACAGTTTCCCTGGTATAATGTTTCACATTCTACTACAATTCTCTGGTATACATTATAACCCAAGGCTCATAGATGTCTTCTACAACAGAACACTCCACACGGAGTACAGTATACCTGGTATAATGTTTCACACTCTGCTACATGTCTCTGGTATACATTATAACCCAAAGCTCATTGATGTCTCCTACAACAGAACACTCTACACAGGGTACAGTATACCTGGTACATGTATAATGTTTCACACCCTACTACATGTCTCTGGTATACATTATAACCCTAGGCTCATTGATGTCTCCTACAACCTCGTCATCACAAATTGTTGTTTTTAATTGTTTTCCATTATGAAAGATCGTTTTTTAGTTTACGATTTTCATAATCAGAACTAGTAGAATTCTAATGCTGACAATCCTATAAAATTCTCGAAAGTACGGTTCTGTATCCAACGTTAATTGTGTATCACATATACAGTAAATATTCATCATATATACAGTAAATAGTGAGTGTTTTTCTTTGTTTCTTCACCCTGATCTGTCTTCTCACGAATACTTCTATATTTCGTTCTTTTAATTTTCCTTTTTCTTAACTTTCTATTCAATTTTATAACATAAAATACGACAAAAAAGGAGATTTTTAGTAGTCTTAAAATATTTGAATACAAAGTGTGTTACATATGAGAATCAACGAAAGTGTACATGCATATGTCTTTGTATAAAACTGCTCTTCTAAATTATATAAACACTGTCCTAATTATTCTACGTTGTTTAAAAATAAACTAATACAAAAATGTAATGAACTATCTCTGGCTGCCTTGTGAATTTTAACCTATTATGACCTACTTTATTGACAAGGTATGACAGTAATTGAGATTCGGCTTAGTTAATATATTTACCTTGACTTAGAATCCCTGAATATCGATGTTTATTGTTATTTTGTCGCGGGACAATATTCCTTAAGTTATTAAAAGGATAAAAGTAATCCAGTTAGCTGGTCGACGACATACCACCTAGGGAGCTGATGACGGCGTAAAATAGTCAGGTTATGCTGTCATTTGCCGAGCAACCAGATTGCCCACTGCAGTACAGCTCATTTTGAATGCCCATTTCTGTCTAAAGTTTTATTGTATGTGTGTATCAAATATATCATTCTGAACTAAGTATGGTTTAATGTAAAGCTGTCGTTTCGTCAGCTAGTTTGATCACTTTAAGACCTGTTTTGTCACTGAAATTATCCAACAAAAATTGACACTCTTGATTCAAGCACCAAAAGTCAGGCACCTTGCAGAATAATTCTGTATATGGGTTCCCGGACAGAGTTATCTAGCATTCGAGAAATTTGAGATAACGTCAAAAACGTACAAAACGCACACTTCTTGTAAGGATTTCTTAACGCAATTTTAAGTTCTACTTTTTTATCAGTATAACAATTATATATAAATATTATGAATCGTGCTCCATTACGTATGTCATATGACAGTATTTACCCAATAATTGTAAATTTTACCCACTAATTGTGGATTATGGATTATGACACTTATTGTTATTTGTTGATATGGACAGGGTGGTATGAAGGCGGTCTTGTGGACGGACACTTTCCAGGTAACCATGATGTTTGCTGGACTCGTTGCCATTCTAATCAAAGGCAGCATAGAAAGTGGAGGCATTGGGGAGGCATGGCAACGGGCAGTGGACGGAGAGAGAGTTTTGTTTAACGAGTACGAACTAGTAATATATCGGTAGATGGTCTAAGAGTACGGTGCTCATTTATATATTTTAATATAGTAAGATATATGTCTATAGACATTTGACGAGAAAAGTACGTTTCTTTATGTTCTCTTCATAGCTTCGATCCAAATCCTACCAAACGTCACAGCGTGTGGTCTCTAGTGATTGGTGGAACATTTACATGGGTCGCCATATACGGCGTTAACCAGGCTATGGTGCAACGTTGCTGTACTTGCTCTTCACTGAAGCAAGCTCGGCTGTGAGTACGTTCATGTTAGACTATTTAGATCTTGTGATTTAGTCTGATCTTCGTAGCAATCTGGATTAAAAATTCAAGTGTCACAAAGCTAAAGCAGGCATCTCTAGAAATGACTTTGTTTGGGAATTATCGGGCTGAGTGACTGCAAGAGTACCAAAATGACGAAACGGGGTTTTTCAACCTTCCTAGTGAGACTTTCTGACACTGACAGGGGAACTACTAACAATGGGCCACGCAATAGTGTCCTTTTGTCAATTAACATGTACATATATTGTTAATAACAATAAACGTCTATATAGATTGATTTTCTTACATTTGGGGAGATATTATTAAGACATTTATATATAAATAACATGAATGACACTCATGATTAATGAATTATATCATTACGTTACTGGGAATGTTATATGAATTAGTATCATCCCATTACAGGGCTATATGGTTGAACTTCCCGGGACTCTGTCTGATCCTGTACCTGTCCTGTTTTATCGGTATGGTGATGTACGGGTTCTATAGAAACTGTGATCCCTTCAAATTTGGTCTCGTTCAGTCCTCAGACCAGGTAAGCTTCAAAGTCCATATTTACTCCTGAATTTTATAACCATGATATTGGTAAGTCTGTTGTGATCACGGTTTGACATGATAATATTTGATTGTTTTATTGTACCGTGTACACTGTTATTGTCATCAATGCTTTCAAAGTACATGTAAAATATAAAGACCACAGGGTTAAAAATTGACAGTTAATTCCCCCCTTACTGCCTCTACCATCATACTCGTTCCTGTTGAAGTTCTTGGAGATTTAAAATATTTCTGTATTTTTCACTTACTCTTGTCCATGCCTGAAAATTACCTCCAACATGTGTATGATCCGGTGTTTTTACTTGCTTTTCAAACACGCTGACAAAATATTTGTTTAAAAAGTATATAATGAACACGAGACTCTTCGACAATCTTTTTTCAGTTGCTTCCCTTGTTTGTGATGGATGTGCTTGGAACCGCACGTGGATTCCCGGGACTTTTTGTCGCCTGTCTCTTCAGCGGAGCTCTCAGGTAAACCTTATAATGGTCACATATCTCAGGTAAACCTTATAACTCAGGTAAACCTTACAATGGTCACATATCTCAGGTAAACCTTATAATGGTCACATATCTCAGGTAAACATTATACTGATCACATGTATCAAGTAAACCTTATAGTGGTCACATATCTCAGGTAAACCTTATGGTGGTCACATAACTCAGGTAAACCTTATAGTGGTCACATATCTCAGGTAAACCTTATACTGATTACATATCTCAGTTAAATTATATACAGATCACATATCCCTGGTAAACCAAATACTGGTAGCGTTATGTTGATCTCCTATCACATGTTAACATTGTACCGATCATATTTAGGTAACTGGAATATACATGGCAAATTTAATGGCTCAATGTGTGCCACCTCGTGGATGAGACAAGAAGACTAGTTGAACCTTTAATGAACATCATAAGAATTTAGCTATAGCGTAAAAGTAAAATCGACTCGCTTTGAAGTTGGGTTGAGCTCTTCTGTGATCTTCAAAGGTATTAACCTAAAGATTTGTCAGGGTTTTTTTCCTGATACAAATAAAATAGCTAGTCGCGCGCCTTCAATTTTGCTATGACATGTTCCAGGGATGCAGTGTAAGTGAGCGTACTCCTTGGGATATGGAGGATGGGTATTCTAAAACAATGCACTTTACGTTTCGGTACATTTTGTATGTTTTAGAACAGTATGTTGGCTGTTTCAATACATTTTTTGTATAATGTCAGTGTAATAGTACTGTATGTCGTTTCAGTACAATATGTGTGTTGTTTCAGTACAACTTATGAACTAAATTGAACTATTTCAGTACCATTTATGTGTCGAACAAGTTTTGTTTCCATAGAATACTTTTGACGGTTATGTACAATGTATGGGAATTTCAGTTCATTATGTGTCTTTTCAGTACAATATCATCCGGGCTAAACTCCCTGTCTGCAGTGGTATTACAAGATATCATTAAGTCCTACTTTTTGCCAGACATCTCCGAGCAGCGTGCGACACTAGTTTCAAAAATCTTAGGTATTTATTTTTATTATTGTTCTTACATTTACTTGTATTTTCGTTCGTTCTTTTCCCATGTTGGACCTTATACTGTAACACTTTTATATTTTTGTCCTTCACATAGTTTCACCATCTGATCCTTATAACCTATAAGTTCGACCAGAGTTGAATAAGCCCTTGTATATCAACTACATGTAGTACTGTGAATTATATACTAGTATATGATAAATTTTGCACAACACAACGAGCAAGATTTTGGCGTGCATAATTCTCTAGATAGAATTGTGCAGCGGACGCAAACCTGGTTCTTAATAGAACGGGGATGAATGACATGACAACCAAAGGGAACCGTAAAACTTCCACCCTTCGCCCGTTATAACATGTCATCTTCATTAAACAAAAACGTAATAGCTAGAAATGTTAACTCCATTCCATTTGCTAACGATGCTTTTTCGACCTTCTAGCGTAACTACCGCGGGATTCTTCCTCACATGGTGAAATAATAATCCAGGACTGAGTCGTGGTAATTATTGCCGCCATGAACTGTTACCCAAACACCATAAAATCGTCCGGATCTCACCTGTAATGATCCTGTTTTGATGACTGTGTCTTAAAAAAATAATTAACGGTTCTGAAACAAACGAATGGTGTTATTACTGTTTACCACTTAACGTAGCTACGATACTGTGTAATTTGTGTTACCAGCCTTGGTGTTCGGTGTGATCTGCTTAGGACTGACCTATGTGGCATCTTTACTGGGAGGAGTTTTACAGGTACAAGTACTCTTAATGTCCACGATAACGTAAACATTTCTACGTATCACTGTTTTAAGAACAATAGCATAAGTCTACTGTAGGGAAATTGTCTTCCATCCAGTCCAGAGCTCGGTCGACGCCAAGCCCTGAACTTTTGCATTCAAGTTTTGAATACACTCGATATGAAAAGTTGTCTTCTGATGTTGTGAAATGGCTAAAACGTTTTATTCTGATTGATTCACAAACAAAGTCATCAAACGCTTTGTATCTATTTTAGTGTAGTAAAAATGTTTTGCATTTCTAACCGTAAATTGATCCGATTTACATAGCCTCAATCAATTATAAACTTATTTGATTTCTATGATAACAATAAACTACAAACAGTTGTTCCATCATGTTTGTATCCTTGAAATATCCAGGCATGTAAAAGAAGAATATGAGAACTCCAATTTGGTATCGATTTCATATTTGCCACCCAGAACTCATTGAAATTGAATTTATAGAATCCCATTCGTGTTACCTGCTGACCCATGCTTTGTACCACAGGCTGCCCTGTCGCTGTTCGGCATGATTGGAGGACCGCTACTGGGACTATTCATCCTCGGAATGATGTTCCCCTGGGCCAACAAATGGGTAAGAATATGTCATTAAGCAGCGTCATAATTTACACGAAACGTACAACACATAACAAATATGACGCTTAACGTTCTTTCTCTAATGTTTTGTTCTTAGGGAGCGTACGCCGGTCTACTGTTTGGACTCGTTTTCATGTTCTGGATAGGTGTAGGGGCGCAGATATATCCTCCGGTCATACCTACGTCTCCTATATCCACCATAGATTGTAACTGGAATCTCACCATAGCGCCAAACATAACCGCCGCATCGTCCATTCTTAATTCTACAACGAATGCGCCAACACAAGAGGACAGGTAGGCATTAAATATATTCCTTTTATGCGACAGGAAGACGTAAATTTAACTTATTTGAGTATTTAGAAACATAAGAGAATACCAAAGTATCAAAAACAAACACCCTTCAAATTCTCAATCGATCAATCTACAGCAAAATATGAATAATGAATCTATTTACACTGGGACCCATGCCACCATAGAAGGAGAATTAGACCAGGTGTTCCGGAATATTAAGCATCTTCTATTTTATCGACCGCAATGACCAAGTTAATATGTATTATACAGCATGCTCGTGGTTTTATGTTTAATTGACGCATTTGGTTCATTATTACAACTTTTATTACTTGTACAGGGAGAAGATGTGAGAGAAAAAAATACTAGTCTATTTTGTGTTATACAGACAGAATAATAGTACTTCTTGGGATAAGGTTTCTGAAGTTCGGCCTTGTTTTGCAACTCAAAAGCATACACTTGTATTAAGATTTATCTGTATACATCAAACGTAAATGATAGATTGTCTTAATGATCTATTTATCTAACATGTAGCTACCCTTTTATACATGACAGAGGTTGGCGTCCTATTATATAGAAAGATAGATAGATAAACAGACAGATAGAAAGATGCCCATGTATATAGGACAGGTTGGCGTCTCTTTAATATGTTCTAAGCTTACTTTTAGCTATTCGGTTTATCTTCCACCCCAAACTCATACTTATGAATCATTTGTACTTTTTGTTACAGCAATCCTCTCCACAAACTGTACACGTTATCTTACATGTGGTACAGCGCTACGGCCGTGCTTGCCACCTGTGTAGTGGGACTAATCGTCAGTGGAATTACAGGTAACTTATATAACGGGGTAATTATCAATGTAATCACAGGTAAATTGCACATGTGTAATTGGTCTGCTTCTTAGATAAAACGTGTGTGAGTAAAATATATTTTGAAATAAGTAGTATAGTTACTTGTACATTTGTCGTAACGATTTTGATAATTAGTCGTTATAGAGATAACATCATCCTAACATGACTAAAACTAGCTACATGTTTCTCTCAAAAGTACCCCATCCCGACATGACCGAAACTAGGCGTGTAACTCCATCAAACTGTCCCGTCCGGTATATGGTATGCTATGGTTGTAAACTATTTGATAGTCAATAACAAATCAAAGCATAAGAAGACATTCACTTATTATAGGATTATATAAACCCAATGTTTGTAGGATTCAATGATCCAGTGGAAGCTGACGCCCGTCTGATCTGTCCATTGTTTGACATTCTGTTCCCGTATCTACCCGATGTGATCCGCAAACCTATGCGCTTCGGCGTGGACTACAGCACTCTTGAGGTAGCACTTTTACTTGTTTGGTAAATTTTAACGTCTCTCACTTTACCTCCTTAAAATGACAAATACAGACATATGTTGGCGGTCAAATGGTTAAATGTACTACATACTACATACGTGAAGGAAATGTTTATATATTATGGATGCAAATTGGTCAAATGTGTGGTTAGGTGGACGAGATAAAATGCTGGACAAAACTTCACTTTAGGAAACATCATGGATTGTGCGGGTATTTTAATTGAGAATAATAAACGAAAGCCAATTACGCCTGACTTAGTAAATATTTCCAACATTTTTGCACCATCGTTATATATTCTACCATTATATAGAAACATGTGTTGATTATATCTATTCTACCACGTTTCTTACTCAGTGCCCATATACGTGTACACCTATGTTTTTTAAGGTGACCCAGATAATTTATCTATTTATAAATCAAGATGCTCATTTGCGAGTGCAAACATCTGTCACGGTTCTTCGTTTTACAATAAGCTGCATGTTTAATCATTACTGGTGCTGTTGGCAGTTGTCCAATTTTGCCCGTTCAAACATGATATATTTGTAAAAAAATCGTAGAAGTTGATAATTTGATGGATTATCGTAAACATACTAGAAATAAAAAGAACCAACGAAAACGTTGTGCATAGCTGATGAAAGTTAACATTAACGCACAACCTGCCTTAATGAAACAGGTTCGTTTTGAGTCTGAAAACCCCAAAATCTTCATATTTAGGTGACATTTGAAAGTATACATTTATAACAATCAATCTCTCGACATCGCTTATCAACACATAGATTGTACACTTGACACATATCTACAAATGATACTGCAAGTCACCTTTTTGACAGGCTTTAGTAGAATTAGAGGCTAAACAGCGAACCTCCAAGTATAAGGAAAGGATTGTACCCTTCCTCCACAAAACTAAGTCAGTCCTTGTCTCGCTTGCTTTCATTTGCAATATGGGGAGGTATTTGGAAGGATGTTGCACGTACCTAATTGTTCAAAATTAATACACGCATGAGCATGCACTAGCGTCCAGGATTTCATGATTTTTAATAAGAGAAATGCGTCGTCATATCACAGACGTAGTACAGTAAAGAAATAGCAACACATGTGTGTAAATAAATTATGGGAGATAATATAACTGAAGTATGAATTCTGAAGTATACATTACTTGTCATAATACTTAAGTATATATCACTTTGTATCATACTAAAGTATGTATTATTTTGTATCATGCTGTAGCACGTGTAGCATACTCTAGTACGTATTAATTTGTGAAAACTGAAGAGTATACATGTATCACTTTGTATCATACTAAAGTATGTATTACTTTGTATCTTGTTGTAGCACGTATTAATTTGAATCATACTGTAGTACATGTACGTATTTATATGTATAATACTGAAGTGTGCATTACTTTGTATCATACTGGAGTATGTATTACTTTCAATCATAGTGAAGTATTTGTTACCTTGTTATTTGTATCATTACATACTACCGAATTATTTATTACTTTGCATCATTAAAAATCTGTATACCTTCTTATTACCCTGATTTATACATTGAACATCTCTTTGTTTCCTTCCCGAGATTTTTTTAATTATTATTTTGTATCGTTCCTTAATATGTATAACCTTGTAAGTTACCGAAATATGTATTGCTTGTATTCATTATTGTGTATTTTAGTCAAGTCTGTACAACATGTAATGATTTTGTATGAGTGTTGCCGTAAGCTTTGCATAATTTCAGGGGTTTATTTTCAGACATCATCGGGATCCAGTAATGAATCTGAAGACAAAATGACTGTATCGTCAGATGTCAAAATGAAGTATCAGAGGAGCTTTGATAAAATCAACGGGATAGAAATGGGCAAGTCTGCAAGTCAAGACAGTGGCATAGAACAGGAGGGAAGTGAAGTAGTTGATAACGATCCACCCTTGTACGACCAGAACACAGATTCGACGACATATACCACCAAACTTTGACCCACATGTATACACTTGTAGCAGTTTTTTATATATTTTTTTGCAAGAGAAGGTACCCCATTCATCTTCGAAATAACATTGAGCAATTTACCTTGGGATTGCCCGGTAATTTAAAAAAAACATCCTGTTACAACTTTTCATGTCTCGAAAGGAAATCGTCCGTCTTCCACCCACCATTTGTCACTGTAAGCACTTGATTTGTGGCAAATTCTGTCATGCGCATTTTGACTCCAAGGATGAGTGGTAGGCGGTACTCTGTAGCTATTTGTTCGGACCGAACAAAATTCATATATACTGTTTTTGTGTTATAATAACTTTTCCTACAGATGTGTGCACATTGTGTGAACGGTGTGTGCACGATGGGCGAACGACAAAAAGCTGGACGATCATTGATTGCGCACATATGTGCGCACGATGGACGAACGTTGTGCGATTACAATCGTGGTTGATGTTAATTGAGGAATGCCTTAACAATTTATACGGTTTCATGTTTAAACATATAAACCTGATTTTTACCTATGTTTCTATATTATAGCTACATCTATAAACTTATCTTTCTGTCTATGCATTCTTATATTTAGAAATTGTGTTTTAGGTGTTTTTAAACAAACTTAATCGACACATGTAAAATTACAACACAGTCCCGTATACAGGTAAACATAACCACTGTGTACATGTACCTGGACCGTATTTTCCCCCCGCCTGGGGCACTTACGTAACTCGTCGGGTAAGGCCGGGTGTGTGAAAATCAAGGTGAAGGGGAACTATAGGCAAACAAATGCAAATAACAAATACTATTCATAACGGTCATACGGTATCGCATATCAGCTCTGTGTGTCAGGCACTGGTTAGGTAACACTCCGGACACTCATCAAATTGTTATTTACCTGTTCTGTTACAGAAATGACAGATACATTATCGCATACAAGCCTTCCGTATTTTTGTCATTCCGTAATTTTGATCTACAAATGATACCAAATTGCACAGTTGTGCGAAGAGAAGCGCACAACAACGGGGCGAACGATTGTTAAATCGCACAGTTGTGCGCACCATGTGTGGACGATGTCCGGACGGTGTGTGAACGATTATGCACGGTGTGCGCACGCTATTTTTGGTGCGTTGTGCGGTCACACTACTGTATGAACAAAAGAAAAATTATATCACGAAAGCGCAAATAATGCGGGAATATAGACAAAAGCGTAATGATTTTTTTCCGTTATCAAAGAGCTTCGGAATGTTCAGAATTGTCTATACATGTCCTATAACAATGAAAGTAAATTCAAATTTAATGTTAATCACATGGCTCATTTAAGGGTAACAGCTATGTTTTGAAACCATTTTTCCAACATTGCAATGGTATTTGGAACAATCTGCGGAAGTTGTTAAACGTATTTTCCTTATATGCATACATAATGTACATGGAACATAAATTTGACATGAAGAAATATAGTAATATACAAAAATGCATTATTTGCTTTTAATTCACGTAAATATATTGATAATAGAGAATGCCTGGTAAAAAAAAGTCACAGTACAAGAATTATGAAAACAAATAGAAAAGAAAACCACAAAAACTTAAATGTCATGAAAGGAATATGATAAACTATATCTACGCAAATATAACCCGAAAAATGTCGAACGTTTAGAAAACGCAAAAGATCTTAATCTGATCTTGGTAATAATGAGTTATAGCGAGCATGCGCCTACTGTAGATAAAAACTATATCCGTTTTTTTTACATAAATATGACGAACATCTTGACCAAGCCATCACTTAAAGAGCGCGTGCATACATACATTGTACATACCGGTACATACATACTTGCATGCATGCACACATACATACATGTCTACATGCATACACCATGCATACATACTTACATACATACATACATACATACATGAGGCAAAATTCAGTATTGGTCCAGAAAATACGACTTACACATCAAATTTTCTCAGAATGTATTTTTTGTGTTATGTTAAGCATTTCGTGAAGGATATGACATCAACGTTTAAAAAAAATGGGTGGAGAACATACTTTCTATCGTTTACCAGCATTTCATACTCAAAATTGCAATTTTCACACTGTTGCGTTGGCAATCTAATTAAAATTATATCATCACATCGCTCCCGTTTACCGATATGTCGCGACATAGTGTATCAGTAAACGGGCGCGTTGTGAATATATAGTTTTAGTTAGGTTGTTGCGTTGGTAACATGGTGTCCTTTATATGCTGAGATAGCATTTCTTTGTCAGGTAATTTGTCCAGTAATTAAGTTAATATTCTAGTAAAACCAATAATAAAGTTTTATATAGATATATAATCTCCGGAAACAAGTGTGATCAGACGGACACGGTGATTACTGTAAGGAACTTGCATTTTCTATTTGAAACAAGAATAATGAAACAATGCTTCAAGTTTTATCAAATTTATTATCCATTCTTCTTTAGGATGATCCTGATTGACCTAAAAAGTCTGAAAGTAGAAAGAAATTCATGGATGTCAATATCTCTTTTGGCAACTTTGCAAACAATTTGGAAATAAATTCCCAGTGTTCCTGAATTTTAAACATATTATATATGCATGTTATGTTAAGCATTATCGTGTTATGTTGAGCATTATAACATATCTTCATACTCCTGTTTGAAAAACCAACAACTCATTTACTTAAGATCCTACTGTTGGATGGTATTTTCCAATAATTGACATATTTTAATTACATGAATTTGTATATTTTGACTCTGGCAAATTTTGGTTATGCAATTTGAAGGAATCGGCTGTAGCTTTAAATTCATAGAAGAGTCGGCGCCCTTTTGACTAAATGTTTGGTGGACTCAATGTTGCCGCAACATCTTCAGGAACAATGGTGTAGGGAATATCCTGTAGACACCAGGAATCTGACTTGCCGACAAAATATTTTATCCATGGCCAACTGACAACCTGAAAGATAAAATAAAAACATGTGAATTTGTAATAAAGTTTGACATTAATATATGTGGCTACTTGACCTTCAAAAACTGACAAGGGCATTATGTATTACATATCTAATAAGATAATAGCAAAACAAAACATAAAAAAAAATCATATTATATATATACATGTAGAATACTCGGACTGACTGACAGACAGGCGAACATAAATCAATTAGCCTGCACTGCTTTGCAGTGGATGTTGCTTTTGACCACAAGGGTATAGTAAAGTAAATGTTAATCAAAGTCTGTTCCATGAGTGTCGAAAAAAACTGTCACCTAGTAACAGTTATCTAATTAGGCAATATAAAAGAAAGCTTGTGCATCCGCTAACCCTATCTACCCTATATTTTTGTGCCTATCGTAGTTTTTATTGGCATTTTTATGATGTGCACTGTTCAAGTCCTAACTCCTGCGCTATATAAGCCTAGTGAAAGTATTTCCCTAGTCAAAACAATGCCTACCTACCTACCCACTCCATTTTTTAAGGATGATAGTGGAAACACAAGTGATTATTTTGGCCTGAGGAACTGAATGATTCAACAAACAAAAACAAAGGGAGAAAAGTGTTAAGATAACAATTTGAACTGTATAACTTACCACAGCAGGATACATTTTGGTTCCATGATGGACCTTAATATAGCTTTCATCTGGAAAACTGAATGTTCATTTTCATTTTAAAGAAAATAGAACAATAGCGACATTAATACAAGGACTATGAAAGAATAGATGGGAGAGGGAATGATGAGGGGAATGGAGAATCGCAGGACGGAGAGACACGGGACGGAGAGACACAGGATGGAGAGGGACATTATGGAGGGACACAGAATGGAGAGGGACTGGATGGAGAGACAAGGGACGTAGAGACACGGGATGGAGAGACACAGGACGGAGAGGGACAGGATGGAGTGACACAGGATGGAGAGGGACAGGATGGAGTGACACAGGACGGAGAGGGATTTTTCCCATAAACAAATTTCTATTATGTTTGTCCTTTGCAAAGGAGTCAAGAAATAAACCTTACCTTTGTCTTCTAGCAACAGATACATGTATGGTCTCCTGAATAGGTGTAGGGTCCTGATAGAGGTATGTTGAATTACCTATTCTTCATTGATCTCTCTAAATTGATAACCTAGCCCTAGATTATATCCATCATGTATTTTACCAGTAATGGTGTCCTTGGTCCCAGGGACCTGCATAACATTCTCCTGCGTGCCAGGGTCCTGGAGGATAGTCTCATTGGAGGTTGAGTCCTGGATAATGTTCTTCTGACGGCAAAGGGTGAGGAGAAAAGACGGACCGATGCCAACCTCGTTGGTTGTGTTACCTGTAAAACAACAGAAAATCACCATTAATAGCAGCTTATAAAATACCTACTGGGAGGTACATTTGATAACACAAATCTTCAATTACCCATATCTGTCCTTACAGTATTATCTTACCATTAATGGTCTCCTGTAGGCCATGGTCCTGGGAAGCGTGTCCTGGAGGTTGGCCTCTTGTAGGCCATGGTCCTGGGTGGCGGTGTCCTGGAGGACGGTCTCCTTCTAGACAGGTTTCCTGGAGGATGGTATCCTGAAGGCCAGGGTTTTGGAAGGCAGTGTCATTGAGGATAGTCTCATTGAAAAGTCAAGGGAAAGTCCTGGATAATTTTCCCCTGGGGGAAAAGGGTGTGGATAATAGTCTTCTGTGAGACAGGGTCTTGTGGACCAGGGTCCTGGAGGATAGTCTCATTGGAGATGGAGTGCTGGATAAGTTTCTCCTGGGGGCAAAGGGTGTGGAGAAAAGACTGGCCGATGTCATCCTCGTTGGTTGTGTTACCTGTAAAACAACAGAAAGTTACCATTAATAGCAGCTAATAAAATACCTACTGACACAAATTTTCAGTTACCTATATCTATCCTTACAGTACTATCTTACCATTCATGGTATCCTGTAGGTCATGGTCCTGGGGCGGGATCCTGGAGGTTGGCCTCCTGTAGGCCATGGCCCTGGGAAGCGGGGTCTTGGAGGAAGGTCTCCTGTAAGGCCATGGTCCTGAATGAATGGTGTCCATGGAAATGTTGTAAAGGTCAGATGTCATACAGACCGATGTACATGTGTCATAATCCTTGCAAACAGAAACAAAAACGTTTAGTTATTCCATTATCACATTAGTACCAAAACAGGTTTTCTGATCAATTAAAAGGTGTCTTTTTCATGTGACCTTCAGGTTCATGTATTAGCCGAACATTTATGCATCCGACGATCTGCTGTTAGAAATGCCTTTTTGTCAGTCTCTATCCTTATAATTTTACTTTTCAAAAAGAACTTTTTTTCAGAAGTACTATAGTGGTCTTCCTCAATTTCATAGGAATGTTCCTCTTATTAACTTACCTGTTAAGGCAGGCTTTGAATGATACTGGCGATTTCAGAAATGTTTAGGGAACTGTCTCCTTCCCCTTTCTCATAGGTGACTGTCCCAACTTCTACGGTAACACCATGTGCATCATTTGTTTCTGTTTGTTCATGCTCTGATTGGTCACTCTCGGACAAATATGAGGTCTGTATCCTACTTCTATCCCGGACTCTTCCTCTTCCTCTTTCAGCGTTCTTCCATGTCTTGTATTTCAACAATGTCTGATAACTCTAGTGAATCTCCTTTTGACTCATTACCTCCATCACGATCTATTTCAAGCCAGTCACCAGGCGCTGAATGTCCACTTTCTGACGAATAGAAAGTTGACCTTCGACCTCTACCACGTCCTCTTCCCCTGGTTCTAACGTTTCTGCCTCTAGCACCTCTCTAACCCCTACCTACTCTGCCCCTATCCATTCTTGCTTCTCTGCCATCAAGACGATGTGTGATCAAAGTACCAACCATTTCCTTGTTATCGCATTCACCTTCCTCAGATCCCAGACATATTTTGCAAAAACAGGACCTCTCTCGACTTTCTATGCTCTTGTGTGCGGCTTTGAAGGCATGGAATATTCTTGTATTTGTTACTGTTTTTAAATTAGTTCTTTCTGGCCTACTCGTGTCAATTTCACCAACCTTTACATATTTTGACGTTCTTTTGAAATGACAATGGTTTTCATCTTTCATCTTTCTGCCCCCTTGGATTTCACTGCCAAAACTGCACTCCGTTTTATAGTTCCGATTTATCGGTCTCACGGACCTTTGCCATGACGGCTGCCAAAGAAGTATTTTTCCATATCCAAGCTGAAATCTTCACTGGAATAGGATAAGTCTGCAAAATTTGTTCTTCCCTTATATTGTGTTGGAGCACCATCTGAGAACTGTACTAGTTTGGTGATGTCTATCCCTTTGTCCACAAGGTGTTGAACAGCTGATGATGCATAGTATTGCACTACATTTGCATCATGGGTGTGATCATCACTGATCATCAATATGGACTTCTCAACAATTTTGGAACATTCTGCTTCCTGGCATTTGTAATAGCACATTGCAGAGTGTATCGTTACTTGAATATAAAACCAGTGAGCCCCTTGAGCTTCATCTTGGTATTGGCAAGCAAAGTTTTTAGCGAAGACAGAAAACATAACATCTATTTTATCGGGCACTTCCTTTGTACATTGTTATACTGCTGAACTGTGCACTTTGCCATCAGGCATCATAAAAATGCTTAGAAAAGGGTTTCAACTCTTTCTTCAGTTGAATCATGAAGTTTTGGTAAGTATCTTCTTTGGCAATCTTCCTCATTCTTACAGACTCTTTGCCTGAAGCATTGCTGTACTTTGTTCTCTCCCAATGTGCCCACTTTAGAATAGCTTCCCCTTCTCCTAAACTTTTTTCATGCTTTCTGCTCCTGATTCTGAATTAGATTTTGCTCTGTCCCTGTATCTCCTCATTCTATCCTTAGCTTTAAGGTTGTACCTCATCCTCTGTTCATCCGTGAAATGTTGTCTCAAATCTCGGATACGTTTGTTTTCTATTTTACAAAGTTCGGCATTTTCCTTTTGTTTCTCTCACCATTTTTTACTTCTTTCAGCAGATGTCAGAGGCAATTTATTTTGTTTTGATGGTCTGGGTGGTCTTGGTCTTAAAAAAGACATTATAGGCCATATCATCATGATCAGATTGTTCCATCCTGAAAACTATAGCAAAATTCAATACAAATACATGTATGTAGATACGTAGATAAAGGACATGAACACTTGCTCGCATTCAAATTAGTGGGTTTATTTTTGTAAACAGATTTTCTATAAGCAGTAACAGTGACTTGGCCTTGAACTCTGGTTCCAGAAATATGAGCCTGATTCAAAGTATTCCCATTATACTCGTGTATAAAGTTTGATAAAATTTTGTTATGAAATGAAGTTGCTGGAGCCAACTTATATGTCACTGATTGGTTGAAAATTTCTGTAAATAGTGATAATGATATTGGTCCACGGAGCCCATTTTCCAACCCAACTGCCATATTAGTATACCTGACAGTATTCCAAGGCTGTTGAAGGATTGTGAAAACATTATGTATCAAAGTAATGGAGGACACCATCTATGTTGTCCAATGTTACAAATAAGATATAAATCCTCTAATGAAATAGAAGTTGATATTAAATGAGATTACTTTTTCCAATTTCATGTTTTGAAATTACTATATCACCAAGAAAGATAGCAAGCGTTTTATCTTTTCGTTGATATTCATGTTTTTGCTTTACAACTGTACACGTGTAACATAGGACACTTTGCAATTTATTTTTGGTGTCCATAATTATGAATAATACAATTCTTTATTTACATTTGTAATACGTAGCTCTGTAGGGAAAATATCACAAAAGTCTAGAATTATAACAGTAAATGAACTTCGATAAGAAATTTTCAACTGCATTGCAATCACGTCTTGTTATATCTATGTGGGTAAAATATGACACAGCATTATAGTGTAATAGCAAAACAAAATCAGACAATATATTGTTTTGCAAATGTTGAAAAATATTTTTTATCTAAACATCATGAATTGGTGTATGCATATTTCATATATCTCACTATGTTGATCAACTAGTACAGCCGGTTTGAATTCTGTTAACCCATGTGTACACTATGTCACACATGTAACAGACACCATTTTTAACTATTTTTTAGTGTCCTCGGATGGTATGAAACAACTTTTTTATTGGGGTAAAAATAGTTCTGTCTGAAGCCATTTATCAACTTAAACACCCAAATCAGTTATATATATTTTTTAAATTAGCAGTCTCATTTTGCTATTGTTTGTCCTACAATCATTCAAAGCCTTAACAACTCGAGGACTATTAATTCTAATGAAAGTGTCTTTCGTTACCAACAAAACACGTTTAACAAAAATAAATAAATAACAATGAAAATAATTGTATTCAAGTAATTAATGTGTAGACTTCAGTGTTCTATAAATAAAGAATGTACTCTTAATAACCACCTAATGATTTCCAGGAAGATTATAACTTAACTGTTACATTGGTAACAGAGGACATTTCCCCACAGGTGCTCGGGTTCTGGAATATAAGTGAAATACTATCGCACCCACTAGATATCTCACCCCTTATACTAATAAATCATAGTATAAGGGGGTGCGATATCTAGTGATTTAATAATTTATTACATACTTACTAATAAATACGGGTTTTTTTTGTATATGCGATACAATTCCTCTAACCAATATCAGCCCTCGCCATATCACACCCAAAACCCGTATCAGCCCCCGCCGTATCACACCCCAAAACCCGTATCAGCCCTCTTCGTATCAGCCCACAAAACCCGTATCACACCACTTTTGGAAATTTTTCGTTTTTCGATATTTCAAACGGAAAATAGATCATAAGATAGTAGTTTTTATTAGTCAGTATGTAATAAACAGAATAAAACACGTTTTTTCCATATCACACCCAGTATCAACCCTCGACCAATATCAGCCCTTGGGCCTTCTGCCATTGGGCTGTTTTGCAGTCTCGGGTTGATATTGTGTGTGATATGGAAAAAGGCATGTAATATTCTCTATATCGCACCCACTAGATATCGCACCACCTTTATACTAATTATTATCATATGATTTATTTGTATCAGGGGGTGTGATATCTAGTGGATGCGATAATATATTCCAGAACCCGAGCACCTGTGATTTATTAATACATGTATAGAGTGAGGGGACCTGATTTCGTACACTTTTGAAACAGATTTACATTTTTTTTTCCAAAAACATCTCCAAGAAGATCGGATCTACTTTGACCTAAAAGATGTGTGCAATCTGCGCTATATTTGGTAATGTGACGTCATATGCCCAGAAATTTACAGTGCAGGGGATCTTTCTTTTACCATCATTTACTTCTACGTTACGCGGCAGTTGGGGACGTGATTTCGTACACTCTATATGTTCTATTCTTAGTAAATAAAGCGAATATAAGTATATGTCGAATGAATTCAATATATTTGATTCAGATTTGCCGATTTTCAAAGACCAGAGATGTTTTTTGAACAAATTATGATTTTTTTATAAAAAATGTGTCCTTTGTTGGTGGTGACATCGATAAATATTTCGTGTACGAAATCACGTCCTGTACGAAATCACGTACCCTTACTCTAAGGGGGTGCGATATCTAATGGGTGTGATAATAAATATATCACATATATTCCATAACCCGAGCACCTGTGTGTCAAATAATTATATTAATAAATAATATGATATTTAAATATATATACGGGTACACTTCTACTAATAAAGCATTGCTATAAGATGTATAATATATGTAGTAGGACAAGGAATAATGATAAAGATGGTGCCGTCGCTGGGGCTCGAACCGTATACTAAAAACAGACTCCCTCACCCATCCATTTTTTCCTCTACAAATATATATATAGCAAACTACTTCCCTGTGTGCAGGTTGATTTCACTGATAGAGCTTCCTACATCGCCGTCATTGTGCTTATCTCTATGTACAGTTTTATTAATATACGTTATTACATTTTCAACAGACTTGATTTATGTTACAATTCAATTCTCAATTTATTTGCTTCCAACAAAACTATTATTTACATGATTTAATCCTAATAAATGTGTCTGTAAAAATTATCATCTACGCTTGTAAATATAATCACTCTAGGAATCCCCTTCGTTAGAAAATACAAAAATATTTTCATTCCTAGCGTATAGGCAAAGCTTCGTGGTTTTATCCAGACTTCTCCAATGATGATCACTACGGAACTCAAATACCCAATTGTAGAATATTTCATTTCAAACCGGCAGTAAGATAATGACATGAATTATCAAATGAAGCATTATATACATGTAAAAGCGCCATTACTATCCCCCACCCCCAACACAAAAAAAGTTCTTCAAATGAGTCATCTCCTTTCACCTGATCATGTGATAGTCACGTGTTCCTGTTTTTTAATCATGCTCCACCATGTGAGCGACAAGCTGGCCGATTTCCGGGAATTCGCTGCTGCATAGGTTACACTGGAAAGGCGCGACTGTGCCACTCGGTCGTTCTGACCCAAGGAAACGTCGGACTGACCCGTTTCAGCAGATGCCTGCTGGCCTTGCTCCCGACGCTGAACAGACGATATTACTGCCGCTATAGCATCAGCTGTTCGCGAGTACTGTGTGTGATCATTGTAGATTCCATGTAGATAGGTTGTAGCTTCTGCTCTGCATATTCGCTGATGTTGCCATGACTAGCTAAGTGTCGATTAAACGGCCTTCTTCTGACGAAACGACTTTTTACATTCCGGACATCGGTAGATCGGTTTCGAAACTTGATCGTGTCGTTTCAAATGTTTCTTCAAATTATGTTGCTGATTAAAACTTTTGTTACATATTTTGCATATATGTGGCCTAACTGTTGAGTGCGTTTTCACGTGCATAGCAAGGTCGTCCGTGCGACGGAAAGCTTTGTTACAAACGTTACATTTGTGGGGCCTCTCCCCGGAGTGGATCCGTTGGTGGCGCTTGAAGTTCGAGTAGGAGGTGGAACTCGTGCACATGTCTCACACTGAAATCTGCCGGCTTTGCTGTTGTCAGTCTCGCGTATGCGTTTGATATGTGTGAAAATGTAGTACCTACAGGCGAACGACTTCCCACACACGTGGCACACATTGTTTGATCGACCTTCGTGAATTTCCTTATGTCGATTCAAGTTGCTTAAAGAGAAGTAAAAGGAGCGACATACATAACAAACATAGTTCTTAATACCAGCGTGGACGCGTTTGTGGAGCAATAGGTCACAACGCCGACTAAATCGTTTTGAGCATTCTGGACACTGCTGGTCTTTTGCAGAGGGCTTCCTGTCTGCTTTCCTCCTATCTTCAGATTTACCAATAGTAAGAGTTACTTTACTGAAGCACGTTTTCCCGGAATTCTCGTTCATATGACGCTTGAGGTTCCCGCCTTTAGCGAACACTTTGTCACAGAATCCACATTTAAAGCGAACAATAGGCTCAGGTTTAGGTATTATATCAGTACCTGTCGTCTTTACCTCTTCGTCGGCTATGTTACAGGCCACTTCACTCGATTCGTAGTAGTGTTATCAGTGTTTGTTGTATGTCGTTACATGTCGATCGGCTTTCAATGACATGTTTTACATCACCAGAAGTACCGTTCTCGTCTTCGTCGTTATCTGTTAGACTGCTGGCGGTCATTTCGGACACGTGGAACTCAAACTAGTGTTTCTCAAGCCAGTATTTGGAGTCCTTGAATTTGCCACACAGCTTGCATGGGAACTGTTGGCCGTGCTCATGACCACAGTGGTCGTGGTACTGTAGTTTGCTGACAAAAGATTTTTCGCATGTATCGCATGGGGTGTCTGTATTCACGTCGTGACTCCGTGTGTGTTTGGCGAGTTTATCTGGTGTGGAGAAACCAATCCCACACTCTGTACAGACACACTTGCTCTGTTTGTAGTGTGTTCTCATATGCACCTGGAGATCGTCAGCTCTGTAGAAACACATTGCACACACATTGCAACAGAACTCCCGGCTATCAGAATGTTTT
Organism: Mizuhopecten yessoensis; assembly: GCF_002113885.1. NCBI lineage: Eukaryota > Metazoa > Mollusca > Bivalvia > Pectinida > Pectinidae > Mizuhopecten > Mizuhopecten yessoensis. The sequence continues at coordinate 27,988 of NW_018406437.1, forward strand.
TTTCATATGCCGACGGAAGTTTGATGGATTACTTTCTTTTCAATCCACATATGTGACAACTGTGGGTCTCCTGTTCCTCGTGTACTTTAATGTGATCTTTTAGGTAGCGACGGCGCTTAACTATTTTATTGCAGATCTTGCACTGATTGGTACCTTCACCTGCATGTTCTAACATATGGCTGTTAAAAGATTTTTTGTCTGCACAGACGTTCCCGTTACCTCGAAATACCAGTTCATTCTCTTCTTTTACCGATTTTTCATACGTCATTTCTTTCGCAGTTGGTCGCGAAGGGCGCGAGCTGCGTCTGGTAGGCATCAACGTCTACGACTTCCTTCTTAATTACCACACTCCTTCCCTGTTTAGAGCCAGAAGACATGCTGAAGTCAAGGTGCACATGACGCAATACGTCATGATCAGTACACACGCTTCCATTGCCTTTTGCTTAAGTCGCACTGTCGTCCATATCTATGTTATCACCCTATTGTCAGGAATGCATTCCTTCTCGTGCTCTTCTAAATCACTTTCTGTGACGAATTCTTTCAAACAATGATCGCAGTTTAGTTCTTCACCTTCGGCATGGGACGACAGGCGACGTTTAAGACCTGCCTCTTCTTCCTCGAGAACCTCTCCGCACACATAATACACCTTGAGCAGACCAGTATATGTAAAACAATGCTCGTGGAATTGAGATAAGTTAAATTGTATTTTGAGATCAAACTCTTTGCTAATCACATTGCAGGTAGGGTTTTTTTCCAAACTTGTGATATATTCCCAAACCTGTACATGTGAGAACACTGATGATGTTTCCCAATTTTTGCCAAATGCCAATGATATTTTCACAATTCCTGCTCATGGACCCTTTCCCAAAATATCTGGCAAATACTCTGTACACATACACATAAAGTAAGATAGCTCTAACATAGCAAGACATATCGTATGGAGATGTTGTTTACTTTGATATTTTTTCCTAACTTAGTAAAAGATAATTCAGACAAACCAGATAACACAAAATGTAGGCCACACATGCAATCCATGGTCATATTTAGACCTACTGTATTAAGTCACCAACAGGAAGTTAAATCATTATACCACACTGCTTTTAAACAATTCTATTTCTATTTTACATATAACAATTGTAAAGATTGAGTACTGAGCATATATCACCTAGTCCTCATAGACGGTATTATTAAGATTTATTAACAAACAAGAGACATTACCAGATCGCAGATGTTTTAGTTGCACAGCGAACAATGTCCAAATATGGACAAAAACTCCACGTGGTGATAAGGGCATGAAACGTCCTTTATTTCAGATAGAGGAATCTATACAAATGTCAACAACGTCAAAAAGGCCGTCGTGAAAAACTATATCTTCAGATAATGAATGGAATTTAGCAAGCAGTCTTTTTGGCCTATTTTTTTCAAAAACGAATGCACCTATGAAAACACATTTAAACTGGTTCAATTCAAGAAGGCTGCCAGCATAATCTTTAAAATATATAGAACTGTAAAGCCGGAGAACAGTGTTTCTTGTTATACATGTAAGTGATTGAAACTATGCAAAGGTACATACATGTACTCTGGCGTATTAAATTTGTACAATCAAATTAACTGACAAAGATTAATAAATATTCAAACATGATTCGTTTGCAATGCGTGTTTTGATTGGATACGGACCATGTTCTAATCTGCGATAGAATCATGATCAATCGTGTTAAGCTCCTCCGATCGCACCTAAGCCACGCTCCGTTTCTAATCAAAGCAATATGGCGTCAATCTCGCCTCTTAGCGAAATCCCGCTGATAAGGCTAGTAGGCAACAGAACAGAAACGACCGATGAAATGTATTTGAATTAAAAAGTACACATTCCTTGTTCTTACCTCCATTTATTACTGAAACGTTCGTTCCATCCGTGTGAAGGCATCTATTTAGATCCGAAATCAATTGAAACATTTCACATGTGTCGTATGCATTTACACAAAACTCTTCCCAAATCTATACAAATAATCACCGATTTTGTCAATAAGCACAGACTGGTATGCATACTGACATGGAAATATAAGAACTTGGTCAATATTAATCCAAATGTGTCGTATAAACTTTGGTAACAGAACGTTCACGAACGTACAGATCGAGCGCTCGCCAGTATGGGCGGGGCCAAATGACCGACTTTTAAAAGCTTCTTTCCGATTGGTCAGTCCGCTGCAGAATGACACGTCGCCAGTTCAGGTCACAAAGTATTTTACTACGTACTTTTGTACAAGGAAATACAATGTTTCTAAACATATAAGCGTAGTATATTTGTTGAGGTGTGTTAGAATGGGGATCGGTCGAGAGTTTAAACCAAATTTCATGTTCTAATCGCCAGTATAGACACGAAAAACAACGTATTATCCCCTAATAGCTAATTAGAATATCTACCATCTCAAAAATTCATCTTTCATTTTATATTAAATTCTTGTGTAAATAGCCAATACCAATAAAAACATTTCCCTCACATATACAAATCCTACTTGTGTAATTTAAGAAAGCATAAAAAAAACCCTGCTATGAGCATTAGAATTACCACAAGCGATTCAAATTCAATCTTAAATAGTCTAGTCTTCCGAGGGAAATAGTATGACGTCATGATCTATGACGTCAGTTACATATGTATTGCGATTATCAATGTCCGCTTGTCTCAGACTGGGGGAGGGGGAGGGGGAAGGGGAAGGGGGTTGGATAGGAGTAATATGAGTAGTAAGAGCGATAGGACAACAATAGGAGTCAAGGACACCGATGAGTGTAATGTATACCATGTATTCCGTTATTACCATGGTATAGCCGTCCATGTCTCTTTAATCCCTTACTGAAAAGTAGAGATAACAAATGATCATTGATGGATTTCAGTAGTAGTGAGAGACCGGGATAAAGTATAGTATCTGTTACGAGCAATGCCAATATCGTAAGGTGCCCTCATTAAACGGCAGGCCTCAGACCACAATTAATTCTACTATATGCTATACCAAAGGGAAAAAGAGATTAAAATATTTTAAAACTTTGCACAGGGTCTGGTTCCTATTTCATATTGTAGATCTATTCAAACTGAAAGTACAGAGAGCTGGAAAGTACCTCATGACCTGCATTTAAGAAAAAAAATGTATTGGCATGACACTACCCTGCATGTATAGTGGAAAATACCAAACATCACAATATATCACTGCGCAAGCCTCACCACTCATTGTGTCCTGCTGCCAATACAAACTTGGAAACTGTGTCAAACAAAATTTAATCACTAGAACAGATATTGCTGAACAATTCTATGTAAAAAAAACTGTACATATCTGTCATAGATCAGACAGGACAAATTATTTCTTAACCCACCTGAAATGTCCTTATGCACTATATTCGTGTACAACGACCCGGAAGTGTTATTGTGGTCTGAGGCCAGTATGTGCATGCAACACACGTGACACCACGCCGGGGCGCGCCTATATAGAGAACCAACAGAGGTCTTGAAATGTCATTTACCTGCTCAGCATCTAGGGTATACCGCTGTTTCCATACCTCAGGCCAACGTCGTACCACTTGCGTGAGTGCTGGAGTTGTTCACTTAAGGTAGCACAGCACATGAGCACACCCAGGTTTACGTTTACAAATAGTCAGTGACTCCAGGTAAAGACATCACCTCAAGTACAAACCCCGAATCAGTCTGACATGGAGTCGGATGCATACAGTTTCCAGACTGGCGTGAAACACACTTTTACGACAGTAGACTATGTTTTATTCGGATCTATCCTATGTGTGTCAGCATCCATTGGCCTGTTCTATGCCATCAAGGATCGCAACCGCCAGACCACGCGGGAGTTTCTGATGGCGGGGGGAGACATGAACCCCTTGCCAGTGTCCCTTTCGCTTTTGGCCAGCTTTATGTCCGCTATTACTCTCCTGGGTGATCCTGCCGAAATGTACATCTACACCACCATGTACTTTTGGATCGGACTCGCCTACCTGTTTGTAGCCTTTGGAGCTGCGCATGTTTTCATTCCCATCTTCTACAGGCTTCGAGTTACAAGCGCATACGAGGTAGGTGTTAGGACTGCCAATGTCACCGGCGCTTTTCGAGGTATGTACAGCGTTAGTCTGTAGAACGCTTAAAAGTGATATACCGTATGAGTATATAACTATTATAAACAGCTATATCAGAATGAGGGTACGTAATGACATTTATTTCGATCAATTTTACAATAGAGAAAATAGTTTTAATTTGGGAGGAATAGCCAGGAGTAATAAAGTAACTGTCTTGCATGTCATAAATATAGAAATTATCATTTATATTTAATTATATATATATAAAAGGACTTTAAATGACCAAACAGATGTATGCATTTTGATTTTTCCTTAGTTAAATTAAATCCATAGGCAGTTCCTATTTCTAAATATAAAACAACTGGAATTTCACTGATGACGATGTCAATGATTTGAAAAATTTAACGCCAGTCTTTCTGTTTAAACATTCCATTGACTTGTCATCCAATGATTTACGTTTTGACACATACCCCAACACAATCCGAGTTACGTGTGCCTACCGCGAAAGTGCCTAACTAGATCTGCATGTAGGCGTTTTGTAATATGGTAGGACTGGGAAGTGTTCAAGACATGTCGAGCTCCGCTTCACAACATCCACTCGTCGCAGCACATGCTAGGTCTTTATACATGTACCCAACGAAAGTATGATAGACGAACGTTACACACCAATTCCTCAGATACGGGTAAGGGATATACTGCAGAAAGATCCTACAAGACGTTGTTAATGTTTTTGGGCGCTGGAGAAACAAAAACATTATTGGACCAGCCACATGTTATAATTATGGTACTCGATTGGTTAAGCTCATGTTTGGGAGGAAGAAAAGACTTATGGTAAACAAAGGTTTGTGTTTTGGCCAGGAATATGATCAGAATATTTCGATATTAAGGTCACAGCAGAAGGATTGCAACCTCGGTTTGCCTCGTCCTTAGCATGCATTGCCAATGATTGACAAAAGGTACTATATGAGAACGGGCGCAGTACTGCAGTGATATCGGTTCTCCTGGGAGGTTGATAAAGTTAATCCTTCTGATAACGACCAGTCCTGTAGAGGAGACGATCTTTTCGCATAGGGAGAGCACAGGAAGTCGGAAGTTGAGTGGACTGCGGGATGTCAAAAACGGAATACCAGACAACTGCCTAACAAAACGTTTACTAATAGGAGTTCTCGGATGGTATTACAAGACAATTACAAAATATTAAGGTCTTGTCTCCTGTCTGGCAATTCACTGACCTATAACCAGTGGTTATCGGTATATTTCTCATCAAACGAGCCCAATGAACTGGTGTATGATACACGCATAACATGTTTGAAACACAAAGTAATCATTTGGGAAGCGATGTGATATAACAGATCAAACATAGTCGTAAACACTTAATAGATATTTAGGTTGTAACGATACCATTTACAACACTTAAATGTCCTACCAAATTTTAGGTTATGCATCCACGATCATCAACTGTTTGAGTTGTGTGAGTCACATTCCCTCAACACCTCAACTTGTATGGGTCACAACCCATCACTAATGTTGTTTAATGTTTCTCTAGATATAGAGTCACTAACCAGGAGTAACGTTCTATTCCCTCCCTCTGCTATGCCCCCAGTTATCATTTATCATTCCTCCACATAACCTTGGGTTACTTGAGACACTATCCACCGGTAGTTTTGTTACCCACACACAGGTTGTATGAACAATTACACTTTAATAATGGTATATACTAATCCTCTACATTTTATTAGAGTCACTATCCACTGGTAACGCTCTAATCTCTCTCCACAGTATCTGGAACTACGATTCAGCAAGGGAGTAAGGACAGCAGGCTCCATGACATTCTCGGTACAGATGGTAAGTCCATAGATTCTGCAGGGGCTACACTGTACTGGTCTTCGTACTGGTATAAAGTACAATTGGAACACAACAGCTTATAGGTCGATCGAAACACATCCTCTATGTTTGGTCTCTTTGCCTTTGTTTTAATCCGTAAGAACGATAAGTGTGTCCCCTCGTATTTTTTCAATTCCATCCTAAGTATGTCGGACGGACGGTGTGTTTGTCCTGTCCTTACATTGACATTTACATTGCACCTGTGCAATTCGATAATTTAGGCAGTGTTTTATGTAAGTAAGTAATAATGTCCTCTCTGTACGGAAGAAACATGTATCCGTTTGTACTTTATATCATAAAAGTATGACATCAACGATTATTTCCTTTGTATATTTACAAATGAAGTTAGTTCAGTAATAGAATTTGATATTGTATGGGTGGAAGTGTTGATATCTGATCTTGTTTGGTTTTCATTGTACATTAATAGAAAAAGTAAAAACGCCGACGCAGAAAGTCAAATCCATCAACATTTGTATTACACCGTTAAGTTCATTAAAAATAATCAAAGGTACTTCAGATCAAAGGAATGAATAAATGTCTAGGCGTTTCCAATTATTTATTGAACATTTAATGGAACTTGACTGTATCGATCGGCGACAGGTAGCTCTATTTGGAGGTCCCTAGTTCGAATCGCGGTCTAACCGACTGTTGCATGTTTCCTTTCCTGTTAAACATGTAAGGCTAGCTCATTAAAAATACTTAATGAGTATTGCATATACATGTAAGGCTAGCTCATTAAAAGTACTTAATGAGTATTGCATAAACATGTAAGGCTAGCTCATTAAAAGTACTTAATGAGTATTGCATATACATGTAAGACTAGCTCGGTTATAATATTTTATGGATATTGCCTGTAACGCTAAATCATTTGCGGTATTTCATGAACTTTCGATGTAATGTTAGCTCGTTTATAGCATTTTCATGTAAAATACATGCAGATGTAATATTTACATAAAATGTACGGGAACATCTCCAATAACAAGGTATCTATTTGTTACCAGCTGCTGTACATGGCCCTCGTGCTGTACGCTCCATCTCTAGCACTCAATGCCGGTACGTAGGGTTTTTGTTCTCATGTTTTTCTGTCTAATATGCTCTCAATTGTTATAAATCCATAATTCTAGAATAAAACAAGTGAAGCCATATCTGACTTATATGTCCATTATAATTATATACTCTCCGGAAGTGTACTGAAAGAAATAATATAGAAAAAGAGGATACATTTCAAGGAAGAAACTTTTATTTTACTTATCTCCTTGAACAACTGTCTTGTTATAAACTCGCGATTGATAAAATTTTAAATATCCTTGTGTCGTTTTGATACTAAGTATAGCCGTGTACAATGTAGAATATTTGCTTGCATACCATATAAGTGAATATACTTAACATTTATAAAAATAACATCACATTGTATAGGAATAATATTCTAGTCCCAGTTATTGTTGGCGTCTCCAAACATTTACAGTGACTGGATTTACTTTATGGGGCTCTGTGATAGCTATTGGTGCTGTCTGTACCCTCTACACCTGTCTGGTATGTATTGTCTAACAGTCAACTAAATTTGCCTTTTATGTTCATAGAACACTCTACACAGAGTACAGTATAATACTATATGGTATAATGTTTCACATTCTACTACATGTCTCTGGTATATATTAGCACCCAAGACTCATTGATGTCTCCTACACCCTCGTCCTCACAAATTGTTGTTTTCATTTTTTTTCCATTATGTAAGATCGTTTTTTAGTTTACGATTTTCATTATGAGAATTAGTAGAATTAAAATGCTGACAATCCTATAAAATCCTCAAAAGTACGGTTTTGTATCCCATGATAATTATTTATCATAATTATATACAGTAAATAGTGAGTGTTTTTCTTTGTTTCTTCACCCTTATCTGTCTTCTCACAAATACTTCTATATTTCGTTCTTTAAATTTTCCTTTTACTTAACTTTCTATTTGACTTTATAACATGAAACACAGCAAAAAAGGAGATTTTTAGTAGTCTTAAAATATTTGAATACAAAGTGTTACATGTACATGCACGTCTTCGTGTAAAATTGCTCTGCTAAATTATATAAACACTGTCTGGGTTTATTATACGTTGTTTAATTAAAAATAAATCAATACTAAAAATGAAATGAATTGTCTCTGGCGGGCTTGAAAAATTTAACCTATTATGTCCTACTTTATTGACAAGGTATGACAGCTTCAAAACCAGAAGTGAAGTGTTAATTGAGATTCGACTTGGGTAACATATTTACCGTAACTGAGAATCCCTGAATATCCATGTTAATATTCATTTTGTCGCGGGACTATATTTCTTAAATAAATAAAAGGATCAAAGTGATCCAGTTAGCTGGTCGACGACATACCAACTAGGGAAATGATGACGGAGTTTTGGTAACTAATTAAAAATAGGTAGATTATGCTGTCATTTGCCGAGCAACCAGATCGCCCACTGCAGTATAGCTCATTTTGAATGCCCATTTCTGTCTAAAGTTGCCAAGTTTTATGTATGTGTGTATCAAATACATCATACTTAATTAAGTATGGTTTAATGTAAAGCTGTCGTATCGTCAGCTAGTTTGATCACTTTAAGCCCTGTTTTGTCACTGACATTATGTCACAAAAAAGACTAGTTGCATCGCTATTTGACGTTTTTATACACTCCTGATTCAAGCACCAAAATTCAGACACCTTGCAGAATAATTCTGTGCGTTGGTTCCCGGGCTGAGTTATCTAGTCTTCGAGAAAATTGAGATAACGTCAAAAACTTACAAAACGGAGGTATTGCAAACTTCTTGTGAGGATTTCTTAACGCAGTTTTAAATTCTACCTTTTTATCAGTATAATAATTTCATATTATGAATCGCTCTCCATTACATATGTCATATGACCGTATGTACCCAATAATTGTAAATATTACCCAATAATTGTATATTATGGATTATAACACTTATTGTTATTTGTTGATATGGACAGGGCGGTATGAAGGCGGTCTTGTGGACGGACACTTTCCAGGTAACCATGATGCTTACTGGACTCATTGCCATTCTAATCAAAGGCAGCATAGAAAGTGGAGGCATTGGGGAGGCATGGCAACGGGCAGTGGACGGAGAGAGAGTTTTGTTTAACGAGTACGAAATAATATTATATCTGTAGATGTTCTAAAAGTACGGTGCTCATTTTTGCATTTTAATATGATAAGATGTATATCTATAGACATTTGACGAGAAAAGTAAGCATTTATCACTACGTTTCTTCATGTTCTGGTTATAGCTTCGATCCAAATCCTGCCAAACGTCACAGCGTGTGGTCTCTAGTGATTGGTGGAACATTTACATGGGTCGCCATATACGGCGTTAACCAGGCTATGGTGCAACGTTGCTGTACTTGCTCTTCACTGAAGCAAGCTCGGCTGTGAGTACGTTCATGTTAGACTATTTAGATCTTGTGATTTAGTCTGATCTTCGTAGCAATCTGGATTAAAAAATTCAAGTGTCACAAAGCTAAAGCAGGCATTTCAATGAATGACTCTGTATGGGAATTCTTGGGCTGAGTGACTGCAAGAATACCAAAATGACAAAACGGAGGTTTTTCAACCTTCCTAGTGAGACTTTCTGACACTGACAAGGGAACCACTAACAATGGGCCACGCAATAGCGTCCCTCTGTCAATTAGCATGTACATTTATTGTTAATTACATTAAACGTCTATATAGATTGATGTTCTTACATTTGAGGAGATATTATTAAGACATTTATATATAAATAACATGAATTACACTAATGATTAATGAATTATATCGTTACGTTACTGGGAATGTTATATGAAATAGTATCATCCCATTACAGGGCTATATGGTTGAACTTCCCGGGACTCTGTCTGATCCTGTACCTGTGCTGTTTTATCGGTATGGTGATGTACGGGTTCTATAGAAACTGCGATCCCCTCAAATTTGGTCTCGTTCAGTCCTCAGACCAGGTAAGCTTCAAAAGTCCATATTTAATCCCGAATTTTATAACCATGATATTGGTAAGTCTGTTGTGGTCACGGTTTGACATGATAATATTTGATTGTTTTATTGTACCGTGTACACTGTTATTGTCATCAGTGCTTTCAAAGTACATGTAAAGTATAAAGACCACAGGGTTAGAAATTAACAGTTAATTACCCCTTTACTGCCTCTACCATCGTACACGTTCCTGTTGAAGCTCTTGGAGATTTTTAAGTATTTCTGTATTTTCACTTACTCTTGTCCATGCCTGAAAATTACCTCCAACATGTGTATGATCCGCTGTTTTTACTTGCTTTTCAAACACTCTGACAAAATATTTGTTTAAAAAGTATATAATGAACACGAGACTCTTCGACAAATCTTTTGTCAGTTGCTTCCCTTGTTTGTGATGGATGTGCTTGGAACCGCACGTGGATTCCCGGGACTTTTTGTCGCCTGTCTCTTCAGCGGAGCTCTCAGGTAAACCTTATAATGGTCACATGTCTCAGGTAAACCTTATAATGGTCGAATATCTCAGGTAAACCTTATACTGGTAACATATCTCAGGTAAACCTTATACTTATAACATATCTCAGGTAAACCTTATAATGGTCACATATCTCAGGTAAACATTATACTGATCACATGTATCAAGTAAACCTTATAGTGGTCACATATCTCAGGTAAACCTTATGGTGGTCACATAACTCAGGTAAACCTTATAGTGGTCACATATCTCAGGTAAACCTTATAATGGTCACATGTCCCAGGTAAACCTTATAATGGTCACATATCTCAGGTAAACCTTATAGTGGTCACATATCTCAGGTAAACCTTATAATGGTCACATATCTCATGTATAAATCTGGAATATAAATGGCAAATTTAAAGGCTTAGTGTATGAGACAAGAAGACTAGTTGAACCTTTGATGAACATCAAAACAAAAATCGCTATAGCGTAACGGTAAAATTGACCCGCTTTGAAGTTGGGTTTAGCTCTTCTGTGATCTTAAAGGACAGGTATAAACCTAAAGATTGGTCAGGGGTTTTTTCTTGAGACAAATAAAATAGCTAGCCTTCAATTTCGCTATGACAGATTCCAGGGATGCATGGAGTGTAAGTGTATCGAGGATGGGTATTCTAAAACAATAAACGTTACGTTTCGGTACATTGTATATGTTTTAGAACAGTATGTGGGTTGCTTCAATGCACTATATGTATCATTTCAGTGTAATAGTAGTGTATGTCGTTTCAGTACAATATGTGTGTCGTTTTAGTACAATTTATGAACTAAATTGAACTGTTTCAGTACAATTCATGTTTCGAACAAGTATGGGAATTTCAGTTCATTATGTGTCTTTTCAGTACAATATCATCCGGGCTAAACTCCCTGTCTGCCGTGGTATTACAAGATATCATCAAGTCCTACTTTTTGCCAGACATCTCCGAGCAGCGTGCGACACTAGTTTCAAAAATCCTAGGTATTTATTATTATTATTGTTCTTACATATAATTGTATTTTCGTTCGTTCTTTTCCCGTGTTGGAACTTATAATGTAACACTTTTATATGTTGTCCCCCACTAAGGTTCATCAGCTGATCCTTATGAGCCCTTGTATATTAACTAGTACTGTAAAATATACACTAGCCTACGTATGATACATTTTGGCACCACACAACGAGCAAGATTTTGGCGTCCAAACTAGAATTGTGCAATGTAGAATGGGCTAGGGGAACCGTAAAACGTCCACCCCTCGCCTGTTATAACATGTCATCATTATAAAATATATCCGCTTTAGCAAGAAATGTTAACTCCATTCTATTTGGGAACGTTGTTGTTCGATCTTCTAGCGTTACTTCCACGGAATTCTTCCTCACACCTTGGCGGTAAAATAATATTGTCCAGAAACAATTTTCGCTCAATGAGTCACTGTAATAATGGCCTCCATGAACTGTTACCCAAACACCATAAAATCGTCCGGATCTCACCTGTAATGATCCTGTTTTGGTGACTGTGTCTTAAAAATCTAATTCGCGGTTCGGAAACAAACAACCAACAAACGAATTGTGTTATTACTGTTTACCACTTAACGTAGCTAAGATAATGTGTACTTTGTGTTACCAGCCTTGGTGTTTGGTGTGATCTGCCTAGGACTGACCTATGTGGCATATTTCCTGGGAGGAGTTTTACAGGTACTAACTAGTACTCTTAATTTCCACGATAACGTAAACATTTCTATATATTCAATTATTTTATTATCGTAAGCAATACAGCTTATTGATATTACATTACATGTATTATGCACAATACAATGTCATACAAAGTCAAGTTCAAACCATACACTAATAGGTATATTCACTCATTTTATAGACAAGAGGTGTGACCTCATTTCAAAAGCTTTACACAAAAAAAATCCAAATTTATACAGTTCTGTAACATTTTCTGTACTGGGTAATTTCAAAAGTTTATACATGGATGGCTTGCATCGGTAATAAGGTTTAAATAGTTTTTGTCGGAGGAAAATCATATTCTTTACTAATGAAAACAAAATGATTTTCATCTTCTACTTCGGTAGTACATATTGGGCATATACGGTTAGAAACATCCTGCTTAGTGTATCTTCCTGTTTCAATTGTTAAACAGTGCGCAGACAAACGAAAACTACAAATTATTTTCTTGAATTTCAATAAAATTGGCTTTGATAAATATCTCTGTAGGCATATGTGGTCTACAAGATATTGGTATAAGTTACACTTAGAAGAAGTTGAAAAAATAGTGAACAGATTTTGCTGAAATGTATCAGGCAAGCGTTGTTTGACTAAAGGAAGAAAAGATTTTAAATCAATATTTTGCTGATTTTGCCATATTTCTCCCATACCTAACATTGACAATTCCATTTTTACATTTGCTGCCCAGTTTTTACAATTTGGATTAGATTCACACCTATTAAACAAATATTCATAGCAACCTTGCAGTATACAATTTTGTGTTCTTAATTTTTACACCAGTATTTGAAAACCCTTAAATTCCTGATCACAGAAAAAGAGTATTTACCAAGCTCACAATACACCATAGCACTGGATGTTGACCTCTTTACACCGAGTATATTCTTAAAAAGATCAAGATGCACTGTTTCGATATCGTTAGCTTTATACATTCCCCACACTTCACATGCATAGTTAGCAATACTACCAACATATGTATCAAAAAGTGACAAGTAAGTTTTAATATTTCAGAATAATACCAAGGTAACAGAACTCATCAACAACTTCAATAAATTCACTTTTGTAAATCCATTTCTCATTACAACAAATATTTCCTGACTTTCTAAATACAAGAACTTTAGTTTTGTCAATATCAACTGATAGACTCCACACTGTTTTAAGGTACTTCCCAAAGACAAAATGGCTACCACCACTCATTTCAAATGAAGTACTTGAACAAGCACATTAAAGCATAAAATTTGCAATTAAATGGTAAATTTTTGAACAATTCAACAATTGAAAACCACTGAACGCAATATTTGCGGGCAAAAACTGGACAAAAATCTTAAGTTCTAAATATTTAACATTGTATGAGTTTCAATTAGATCTATTTGTCGAGAAAAGTGTAGGAAAATGCTTCAAATCTCGAGAATGATTACGTATTTTGATTATATATTTTACAATAATTTATCAAGCTGACAAGACTTTTGATACAACTCAAGCCATATTACCTGAGTGAGAACCTGTAGTGAATGGTGTACAGGTAAAAATCTTACTTGCTTTGCATGCTTTTTTACAACCTTACTCAGCCTTGTTCGCTTTGTGCTCAGTTGTGATTTATTCAGGGGAAATATATGCCATTATTCTGGAGATTTGACAAATTTTCTTACATTTTTCTCGACAAATGCATCTCAATGGACATCCAACCTTGTGATATTTACAAGTTTAAATGGGTTTTTTTCCTGAATTGGGACTTATATTCAGCTTGGAAAATGAACACATGAAAAGTGAGTTTTTTCATTAGTTATTGAATATTTTTTCTGAAATTTAGTGTGCATGTACCTCAATTTTGTTTGAGAAATATTGGAGGATTATTATTTTGTGATAGGTATTGTTTAATGCTAACGGAATGCATTATTGAATTTGATATACAGTTTGGTGTGGCAGCCATATTCGAATGTTCTTAAGAAAAATATCATGAGTCTACTGTAGGGAGACTGACTTCCAACCAGTCTAGAGCTCGGTCGACGCCAAGCCCTAAACTTTTGCATTCAAGTTTTGAATACACTCAATATGATAAGTTTTCTTCCGATATTGTGAAATGGCTAAAACGTTTTATTTTGATTGAATCACAAAAAAAACCATCAAACGCTTTGTATCTATTTTAGTGTAGTAAAAATGTTTTGCATTTCTAACCGGAAATTGATCCGATTAACATAGCCTCCATCAATTATAAACTTATTTGATTTCTCTGATAACAATAAACTACAAACTGTTTGTTCCATCATGTTTGTATCCTGGAAATATCCAGGCATGTAAAAGAAGAATATGAGAATTCAAATTCGGTATCGATTTCATATTTGCCACCCAGAACTCATTGAAATAGAATTTATAGAATCCCATTCGTGTTACCTGCTGACGTAAACCCATGCTTTGTACCACAGGCTACTCTGTCGCTGTACGGCATGATTGGAGGACCGCTACTGGGACTATTCATCCTCGGAATGATGTTCCCCTGGGCCAACAAATGGGTAAGAATATGTCATTAAGCAGCGTTATAATTTACACGAAACGTACAACACATAACAAATATGACGCTTAACGTTCTTTCTCTAATGTTTCGTTCTCAGGGAGCGTACGCCGGTCTACTGTTTGGACTCGTTTTCATGTTCTGGATAGGTGTAGGGGCGCAGTTATACCCTCCGGTCATACCTACGTCTCCTATATCCACCATAGATTGTAACTGGAATCTCACCATAGCGCCAAACATAACCGCCGCATCGTCCATTCTTAATTCTACATCGAATGCTCCAACACAAGAGGACAGGTAGGTATTAAATATATTCCTTTTATGCGACAGGAAGACGTAATTTAACTTATTTGAGTATTTAAAAACATAAGAGAATACCAAAGTATCAAAATCAAACACCTTTCAAACTCTCAATCGATCAATCTACGGCAAAATATGAATAATGAATCTATTTACACCGGGACCCTTGCCAACATAGAAGGAGAATAAGACCAGGTGTTCCGGAATATTAAGCATTTTCTTTTTTATCGACCGCAATGACCACGTTAATATGTATTAGACAGCATGCTCGTGGTTTTATGTTCAATTGACGCATTTGGTTCATTAATACAACTTTGATTACTTTTACAGGGAGAAGTGTGAGAGAAAAAAATACTAGTCTATTTTGTGTTATACAGACAGAATAATAGTACTTCTTGGGATAAGGTTTCTGAAGTTCGGCCTTGTTTTGCAACTCAAAAGCATACACTTGTATTGAGATTTATCTATACACATCAAACGCAAATGATTGATTGTCTTAATGATCTGTTTATTTAACAAGTAGCTTTCCCTTCATACATGACAGAGGTTGGCGTACTATTAGTTAGATAGATAAACAGATAGAAAGATGCCCATTTATATAGGACAGGTTGACGTCTCTTTAATATGTTCTAAGCTTACTTTTAGCTATTCGGTTTATCTTCCACCCCAAACTCATACTTATGAATCATTTGTACTTTTTGTTACAGCAATCCTCTCCACAAACTGTACACGTTATCTTACATGTGGTACAGCGCTACGGCCGTGCTTGCCACCTGTGTAGTGGGACTAATCGTCAGTGGAATTACAGGTAAATTATATATATAATGGGGTCATTATCAATGTAATCACAGGTAAATTGCAAATGTGTTATTGGTCTGCTTCTTAGCGGAAACGTGTGTGAGTAAAATATATTTTGAAATAAGTAGCATAGTTACATTTGTCGTAACGATATTGATAATTAGTCGTTATAGAAATAACATCATCCTAACATGACTAAAACTAGCTACATGTTTCTCTCAAAAGTACCCCATCCCGACATGACTAAAACTAGGCGTGTAACTCCATCAAACTGTCCCGTCCGGTATATGGTATGCTATGGTTATAAACTCTTTGATAGTCAATAACAAATTAAAGCATAAGAAGACATTCATTTATTATAGGATTATATAAATCCAATGTTTGTAGGATTCAATGATCCCGTGGAAGCTGACGCCCGTCTGATCTGTCCATTGTTTGATATTCTGTTCCCGTATCTACCCGAGGTGATCCGCAAACCTATGCGCTTCGGCGTGGACTACAGCACTCTTGAGGTAGCACTTTTACTTGTTTGGTAAATTTTAACGTCTCTCACTTTACCTCCTTCAAATGACAAATACAGACATATGTTGGCCGTCAAATGGTTAAATGTACTACATACTACATACGTGAAGTAGATGTTGATATATTATGGATGCAAATTGGTCAGATGGTGTGGTTAGGTGGACGAGATAAAATGCTGGACAAAACTTCACTTAAGAAAACATCATCGATTGTGCGTGTATTTTGATTGAGAATAACAAACGAAAGCCAATAACGCCCGACTTAGTGAATATTTCCAACAGTTTTGCACCATCGTTATATATTCTACCATAATATACAAACATGTGTTGATTGTACCTATTCTACCACGTGAAATGTAATGAAAAAGTGGTGTGGTTTTTTTTTGTCTTCCTCAGTGTCCATATACGTGTACATCTATGTTATTTAAGGTGACCTAGATAATTTATCTATTTAAAACAGGATGCTCATTTGTGAGTGCAGACGTCTGTCACGTGTCTTCGTTTTACAATAAGCTGCATGTTTAATCATTACTGATGCTGTGGGCAGTTGTCCATTTTTTGCCTGTTCAAATACGATATATTTGAAAAAGGATCATATAAGTTGATAATTTGATGGATTATCGTAAGCATACTAGAAATAAAAAGAACCAACGAAAACGTTGTGCATAGCTGATGATAGTTAACATCAACACACAACCCGCCTTAATGAAACAGTCTCGTTTTGAGTCTGAAAACCCCACAATCTTCATATTTAGGTGTTATTTTTCGTCATTTGAAAGTATACATTTATAACAATGAATCTATCGACATCGCTAGTCAACACATAGATGGTACACTTGACACATATCTACAAATGATACTGCAAGTCACCTTTATGACAGGCTTTAGTAGAATTAGAGGCTAAACAGCGAACGTCCAAGTATAAACTAAAAGGATTGTACCCTTCCTCCACAAAACTAAGTCAGTCCTTGTCTCGCTTGCTTTCATTTGCAATATGGGGAGGTATTTGGAAGGATGTTGCACGTACCTAATTGTTCAAAATTAATACACGCATGAGCATGCACTAGCGTGCAGGATTTCATGGTTTTTAATAAGAGAAATGCGTCGTCATATCACAGACGTAGTACAGTAAAGAAATATCAACACATGTGTGTAAATTATGGGAGATAATATAACTGAAGTATGAATTCTGAAGTATATATTAATTGTCATGCATTACTTTCAATCATAGTGAAGTATGTGTTACCTTGTTATTTGTATCATTACATACTACCGAATTATTTATTACTTTGCATCATTAAAAAATATGTATTCCTTTTTTTCACCCTGATTTATACATCTCTTTGTATCCTTCCCGAGATGTTTTTATTATTATTATTATTTTGTATCGTTCCTTAATATTTATAACCTTGTAATTTACCGAAATATGTATTGCTTGTATTCATTATCTTGTATCTTACTGAAGCTTGACCAACATGTAATGATTTTGTATGAGTGTTGCCGTTAGCTTTGCATAATTTCAGGGGTTTATTTTCAGACATCATCGGGATCCAGTAATGAATCTGAAGTCAAAATGACTGTATCGTCAGATGTCAAAAAGAAGTATCAGAGGAGATTTGATAAAATCAACGGGATAGAAAAGGGCAGGTCTGCAAGTCAGGACAGTGGCATAGAACAGGAGGGAAGTGAAGAAGTTGATAACGATCCACGCTTGTACAACCAGAACACAGATTCGACGACATATACCACCAAACTTTGACCCACATGTATACACTTGTAGCAGTTTTTTATATATTTATTTCTGCAAGGGATTGTATCCCATTCATCTTCGAAATAACATTCCGCAATTTCCCTTGGGATTGCCAGATAATTTTAAAAAAAAATCCTTTTACAACTCTATATCATGTCTAGAAAGGCAATCGTCGTCCTTCCAGCCACCATTTGTCATTGTAAGCACTTGATTTGTGGCAAATCTTGTCATGCGCATTTTGACTACAAGGATGAGTGGTAGGCGGTACTTTGAAGGTATTTGTTCGGACCAAACAAAATGCATGGTATAATGTGTTTGTGATATAACAACTTTTCCTATGACCGAAAGAAAAATTCTATCACGAAAGTGCAAATAATGCGACATTAAAGACAAAAGCGTAATGATTTTTTTTCCGTTATCAAAGAGCTTCGGAATGTTCAGAATTGTCAATACATGTCCTATAACAATGAAAGTAAAGTCAAATTTAATGTTAATCATATGGCTCATTTAAGGGTAACAGTTATATTTTGAAACCATTTCTCCGACATTGCAATGGTATTTGGCACAATCTGCGGAATTTAAAAAACAAACGTATTTTCCTTATATACATACAACATGTACAGGGAATATAAATTTGACATGAAGAAATATAATTATAGAAGCACAGAAGATAAACATTTAAGATGGGAGGATCAAGATTAACCAAGAAGTGAATATACGCGAGCTTGACACAAGGTGCTAGGTATGTGTTAATAAAGTTGAAGGATGTAAAACCCGAGAATCTTTAAAAGCAGACTCGTCCCATATCACAAAAAAAGCACATGTACAGCTGATACACTATATCAGAGGGTCAGGAAGCTTGTCTATTATTCAATTAATTAATCAATTTCTTTTATTCCTCAAATGAGATATTTTAAATACAAAACAAACAAGAGGTCCATGGGCTTTAATGGTCACCTGAGTCCTACAGTATTAATTTTTGTTGTTGAAATATGAAGTGGAGATAATGATCATCCCTACCCAAAGTATTACTTTAAGTTAAGTTTGTCAGGACAATGAATTGATCATTCCTAGACAGAGCTTCAGTTAATTCGGCCTATTAGAACTTGATTTTAAGTTTTTAATAGATTTTTTTCCAAAATGGCAGCCATGGCGGCAGAAGTAGATTTTTTAAGGACCTGAAAAAAAACCCTTTTGCCAGGACCATGAGTTGATCATTCCTACCAAGTTTCAGTTAAATCGGTTCAGTAGAACTTGACTTTAAGTTGGAAATAGTTTTTCAAAATGGCCTGCCCAAGAAGCCATATTGGATTTCTGATAGACCCGAAAAATAACAACACTTTGTCAGGTTTCAGTTAAATAGGCCCAGTTGAACTTGACTAAGTTTGCAATAGTTTTTCAAACTGGCTGCCGTGGTGGCCATATTGGATTTCTGATCGACCCGAAAAATAACAACACTTTGTCATGACCACGAGTTGATCATTCCTACCAAGTTTCAGTTAAATCAGCCCAGTAGAACTTGACTTTAAGTTGGAAATAGCTTTTCAAAATTGCGGCCTTGGTGGCCATATTGGATTTCTGATCGACCCGAAAAATAACAACACTTGGTCAGGGAGTTGTCAGTAACATTCCCATGAAGTATCAATGAAATCCCTTTGACAGTTTTTCAGCTAAGTTGAAAATGTAAAATGTTAATGGACGACGCACGACGCACGACGAAGATGTCTAGCAATAGGTCACTTGAGCTAAAGCTCGGGTGATCTAAAAAGCAATGAATGAAAAATGTTCTTTTTTCCGTGGAACCATTCAGGCATCAATCCTGTTTGTGTTCGTGGATTTATCCACTCGCAGAATTGTGATTATCCTCAGGATGAAGAAGGAAAATGAGTATTGTATTTGACCGCGTCAGAGAATTTGTCTAACAGACAGCAGTACCTGATCAACACCAGCATGCTTTAAAAGTTTAATCAACAACACAATTTATTGTCTTTTTCTCAAGTGTCAGCAGATGTCCAAACTATTGACGACGTCCAAGCTGTAAAATGTTGATTGGTATATTGTACATGGACCTGCACATGGAGAAACAGGTAGATGGCATGACAAATTCTGTCACTACCAGGTTAGGAACTGTATACGTTGCATGTATCCGGCAGTATATTACCATAGATGCATGCAAAACTTTCGTTTTTTCATTTCGGTCAACCACACAACGGCTAGGATTAGGTGAAGATATTAATTGCAATGATCGGTCCTTGAGTGAAAACAAATAATCTGATAAACTCAAGATTCTGATTTCTATGATAATCTGTGTAAATATTACATTGTTTGTCGACATGATATACAGTAATGTATATGTACGCGATTGTGATATATATAATTTTCCGCGTGAACATGAAAAGAGAGAAGGAATTGTTATATATCTTAAAAAGTCATTGATTGGAATTTGTTCAATTGTAGAAAGCATTTTAGACTGCATGGTTGTTTTGAAAATAAAATATGCTAATGCTAATTATTTCCCTTATGAAAAGTATTTATTTGTGACAGGATTGATACAGATATTTCAATTGTCTTGTTGCAGAATATGAGAAGTATGGTTATAATGATATTACATGGGATTTAACAGTAGAACCGTGAGTTAGAAGACTACGTATTTTCTGATAGGATAGACATACAGCATACTAATGTTCTATCAAATAGTTGTAAGTGGTACAGCACTGGTAAGGGTATCAATCAGTTTGGTAGACAGATGATAGAGCTTGGTAAGGCCACTTTCTCAAGAGTTGTGAATGGTAGATATATTGGGGACCCAAAAGTTTATATAACGTTCTGTAGCAATAATTGAGCTAGTATGTGTGGTTATATTCTTGCTTTTTATCTGTTTCCACATGATCAAATCGTTTAGAACTAGAACACTGACAGGTCAGAAAGGGCCACGTCTTGTGGCAGTATATCCCCTATAATCATCAAGAATCAATCTGCCCATATAGCTGAACTTGACTTTTGACATTTTGACTTCAAAAAGAATCGCAAGGAAGCAAAATATATCCTAAATATTATTACAAGCATTAAATAACCCTCTACGGTCTTCCTCTAGTAAATGCAATGCTCTCTCTGCATGATCCCCATTCCATTTAACATTTGTATATGTATTATCTTTATCATTATAATCAGGTACAACTACGTTTTGTTCAAATGAATCCACAGTAATACAAATTTGAGAATGGTCTGAAAAAACATTAAATATTCTACTCTCAAAGTGAGTAATATTCTTTAAGAAATCATCAACAGTCAATACATATTCTATTAGACTAGATCCCCTACTATTCAAATAGCTATACTACCATTAGGATCATCTTTATGTCGTCCATTCACAATTCTCAAGGAAGTAGCTTTACACAGTGAAAGAAGATGTCTTCCAAATTGGTTAATATGCAATATCATTACTTACATAATCGTCGTAAATACCCGTTCTACTATTGAAATCTCCTAGTACAATCACTTTACCTCATCCTTTATATTCACACACCATTTCCTCAAGTCTGGCAAAAATATCATTTTCACATTTGTGATAAAAAAAACACTATTTACAGGCGGGAAATAGCAAGCAAATGCATATATATCACTGACATTATTTCTAATGTTATTGGATATTTCTAACAATACAATGTTGTCATTAATGTTATCTATTACCGTACAATAATCGCAGATAGTTGATTTAATAAAAATTACAATTCCACCGCCTTTACCATGCATTCTAGGAAACACACAGCTGTCATAACCTTCCAATTCCACTTCATCCTCTTTCTCAACCCACGTTTCATACAAACATACAACATCATATTTGGTAATAATATTTACAAACTCTTCTGTATCTAATTTGTCCGTGATCGATCTACATATATTCAATGAAATAATGGAAAGCCCCTCCACACAACCCTAATACGACAAGTCGTGATTCCCTCTAGGTGGCTCGTGATCGAAGTGCTCACTGTGGTCCTTTCGCGAAGATGAACCCCTCCACCTCTGGCCAGTAGCCGTATGTTGTCCTCGCGAGGGTCGCGGTTTGAATTCGGCTATGCGTTCTTGTCGCGCTGGCGTGTAGTGCCAGTCTGGTGCTATTGGCGACCCAATACCATGGAAGCTGGCTATGGGCTGCTGCGGCGAGCTGGTGCGCGCGCGGGACTCGGGCGGCTGATGTCGTTCACGCCCATCATACATTGCGAAACCTCCGATAATTGCGCCTCCCATATACTATACCAGTTTCAATGACTCAACCTTATCCTGAAGGGTACCACATTGACTTGAAATATCATTATTTCCTTCATAAGACTTTTAATCTAAGTGGATTGGTAATTTATCTTGGCAGCTGGGGCACTAATGGTGTGTTTGAGCTGTTCTATAATTTCGTCGAGAGAACTTGATTCTGTCACAGTGTTCTTAAACATGTTTTTGAAATGGGGAAGCATGGCATCAACCCAAACAGGAGCCATTGATGAGGCAAAGGTAGGATTGGACACTGTACCATGGATCGGTGAATTTAAGTCAACTGCCTTATCTTTTCCGACCTCGAATTTAAAAGATGGCGTCGACGGGTCCAGGGTGAAGCTTTCCATTGAATTCCTTTTTCTATGGCTTGGATGTGTATCCTGGACTTGGGGTGGTGTTTCCGGCGCCTTACGCTTGGTGGTAGTATGAACCATCGGAAGAGCGGTATTACCTCACTGGCTCATGTTGCTTTCCGTTGGTGGGATGTGTACAAGTCTGTACACTGAAGATGCACGTGAACAACAGGTAACACAAAGGCCGTAACATTCCCGACAAAAACATCTCGATTGCCAGATTAACAATGGGAAAATTCACATATTCAAATTATGTAAAAGCGTGTGTAGAGTGTCTTAAAATTAAAATTAACACGTATAAATACCAAGCTTGTCAAGCTTTTCGCCGGAGAATTCACAGTACGTGTGCTGTAGTCGCCACCTGAAAACTGATATTTGTATTTTATTCTTTCTATTCAGCATTTAAATACAAGAAAGTTGTTGAGAAATGCCAACGTTAAAAAAAAAATCCATGCTAACAATCTTAAAGTTTAAAAATACAACTTATATGATAAGTGTTATTGTAGTTGCACTGTTTATATGCACTGTAGTCTGAAGACTTATTGAACCTGAACCTAAAGAACCTTAAGTTGAACTTGAAAACTTGTTAGCACATCCTGTAGTGTAATACACTAATTATAACTAGCCCTCTAGATCTATTGTACTGTAGTTTCTTTAGCACAGACGTCTTAACTCTTGTGAATACCACACCACCTTACATACAAACGAAAATCAACGAACAGAATGTGTATTGTGTAATGTAGCTATGTCTGCATAAAAAATGTTTCTGTAATTATAAGTCAGGTTTACTGTGAAGCGCCTAGGAATAACTTTGTAAAGTATATACGACGCTTACAAATCTTGTATATATGGAAAGATTAGCAGTGGCGGACCCATGGGTGTTGCCCTAGTTGCCCGGGCAACACCATTTTTTTCTATGTCCAAAAATAATCTGGACGTAGGTTTTTGAAGATTTTCCTCTGTTTCATATGGGATTTCCTTCTAATATCAACCATCCCCTGAACTATGATGTTCTATGGCTTCCCCTTGCCAGCGGTTTGAATAGCTATATATTCCTAAGGGTGTTGCCCAAACAAAGAGTCCAGTACTTATACTCTAAACAGAGTAAAACCTGATAAACCTGTATTTTCACCTGAGGTTTCATGTACACACGATCACCAGGAGTGATTTGTTTTACCAATTCAAAATATAAATTTCGAAAATAAAACCAATAACCAATATTGGCATCCAAGACTGGCGTGTACATCCTTTTCATTGAAGGTGGCCCTGTACATACGTATGCATACTATTTCACAATACAAGACAAACAATTAAATCATAACTCATATTCATGACAAAATAAATCAGATTGTTTTAACCAAAAACCTACATTTTTACCATTTTTAAGAGAATTTGTTAACACTCGCTCCGCTCGGCCATCATAAAATATAAATACTTTACGTTATAAAATATAACCTGGAATAATCCCGCAAACTCAGAAAACTATTCTACGCCTCATTCGATCTGTTTGACAATGGAAATAATGTCCGATAAATTCTTGCTTTCTACGCTCGGCAGTGCTCGAAATAGTTTACTATTACATCTTCAGAAGAAAAAAAATCGCCTCGCTCCACTCGGCAGGGAAAATATAATTGTCACAATCTCAGAAATAATGAAGTTCTATGTTATATATTTTTGGTGCCAGAAAGGAGTATCACGTGCAACCTACACGAAAATTTAAATGTATTAGTAAACAAATGTACATAGCATGGAACAAAGACACTTTTAATACAAATGTTGTAACTCACTTGATCAAGTATAATAATGGCGATAATTCATTTATTTCCATACTCTTTTTAAAATCAACGAATGCCCGGATGAAATTATTGTAAGGATAAAATTCACTCAACACCGGTTAGTGTTTTTACGATGATAAACTGATGTATAGACCTTTGAGAGTCCTGACGACGTGTGTATCTCGTTCAAAAGTACGAAGTCAGGGTGAAAGGAACTGCCATGGATTTAATGGTGAGATATGCCGTCACCTTTATGTTCACCTAGTCTAAAATAACGGTAAACTTTACAACGTTACTGGACACGAAGCAGTGTCACTGTACTGACCACTGATCATGAGAGGCACTCGGAATGTACTGAGGCAGTCATGAGGGGTAGATAGAATATAGTCTGCACACGTACGGTGTTACTCGGCATATACTGATACGGGTCTTTATTAAAACTCTTTTGTTTACAATGTATGTATTGCATATTTGTTAAATTGCCTACAGACTTGGCATGTCATTGGTTGACTTGCTCCAGCGGTAAATTTACATGTGTACACATCGTACTATGTGCCTCGTTTTCAAAATGAAAGTAGACAAAGACGATCGCGAGACACTGAACGAACAGTGCTTCAGGAGGGGTGTAGTTTGAGCAAAACTTGTTTGTATATGTAGTGTTTAATAAATAATAAGATATTTAAATACATATACGGATACACTTCTACTAATAAAGCATTGAGCTCTATGAGATATATAATATATGTAGTACAGATGGAGGACGAGGAATAGTGATAAAGATAATGCCGTCGCTGGGGCTCGAACCCGTGACCCTTGACTCTTCAGCCCGATACTCTACTGCTAAGCTAAAGGGAAAATGATCCACATCTTTTACACTATTCCCGCCTTTTTTTCAAACACCAACCCAGGTTCTCTGACTCCCAGCCAAGGGTTCTCCTACCTTGAACGGGGAGGGTCAACGGCACCAATTTGTAGTAGTACGAGGAATAGTGATAAAGATAGTGCCGTCGCTAGTCCAGCCCGATGCTCTACCACTAAACTAAAGGGAAATTCCCTACAGCTGACGCTTGTATTGCAACCTAATTGATCCACATCTTTTACATATAATGAGACCTTTTACTCTAGGTCGACAGGGACATGTATCGCTTTATTGGATAAACAATTCAATAAAGTTTAGTTGAATTGAATTTATTTGTTAAGGCGGTGTGGGGGTGGGGGTGGGGTACCGTATACTGTATACTAAAAACAGACTCCCTCACCCATCCATTTTTTCCTCTACAAATATATATAAAGCAAACCACTTCCCTGTGTACAGGTTGATTTCACTGATAGAGCTTCCTACATCGCCGTCATTGTGCCTATTTCTTTGTACAGTTGTATTAATATACGTTATTGGTTAATAGTTTTTCACCAGACTTGATTTATATTACAATTCAATTCTCAATTTATTTGCTTCCAAAATATATTTACCAAGTTGACACAGTTCCTTAGTGTTGTTTACACACAATAATCGCATAAATTTAAACATCGATGTTTTTCTCCAGTAATATATCTTTATATATTGACTTTTTGACAATTTTGACAACTATTACATATTAGCACAGAATGGTATTCATCTGCAACCTTATTTACATTACAGACCAGACTCTGAGTGAGAAGTCGTACTGGACCACCAGGTACGAGACACCGCGGGTTAGAGCTGTAGACTGGCTGGCTCCGGCTGACGTCATCGCCGATCATGTCGTCAGTAAAATAGAAACCTTGTCCACCGGAAGGAGCGGGTCATTGGTACGCCTTCTGGACGTGGGCTGTGGTACCTCCCATGTACCGCTACATCTCCTACAGTCACTACCATATCCCCTCCAGCTTGTCTGCCTCGACTACGTTCCTGGTGCCGCTCGGTGGCAATCAGATGTGCTCGCCAAAAGCTCGCTGTATAACAAACTGTCGACATACACGTGTATCACTGGCGATGTACGTGCATTACCTTTTAGAAATGATACTTTCCATGTGATTCTGGACAAAGGGACTCTGGACTCGCTGCTGAAGGACAGGCGGAGGGCGCTACAGTCCTGCGATATGATGATTATCGAGTGTCTGCGGATCCTCCGTACAGGGGGAGTGTTATTACAAATCACGGACGAAGACCCGGATTTAAGGATACGGCTTCTAGAGGAAGTATTCTCCAGGATCCAGGTCAGCGCCCATGTTTCCTACAGTCAGGTCGAGACGCACGGATACGAGTGTTTTATGTACGCGTTGTCATTGTGACGTCATGGTGACCGTGTCCTGACATAAGTTACAGGTCAGGCCATATGTTGACATAATTACGACGTTGGCTAACTTTTTCATGCAAACAGTATGAAATACATGTACAGTAAAATAAAGAGAGTCTGATTTCGTACACGTACGTGTTTATTTCTGTTTAATACATGTGGGAGATCTTGTATATCGTGGATTTCTTCTTAAATGTAAATTAAGTTTGAAAAAAAAACAACGATTTGACTGAGATTCTAGCCCTCAACCTTTCAACTTTTTATTGTTGCTCTAACCAAATGATCACCGGTGATCGAATCAGTCCAGATCCATTTCACGTGGCGCCTCTTCCGCCACTCACATCACTGTCTTCCACGCTATGTTATTATTCTGACGTTTTATCGACTTTTTTTTTTATATCGGTCTGTCGTCGATTAACGTCAGAAATCCGGCCCTCTATAATATGCGAGAAATGATATAAGCGACCCGCGCCTGGTAATGATCTTTGAATCATGTTATTGATACCACCTAGTGCATAAAGAATAGATCTTTCGATCCTTGTGCGAAATGTGTGTGGAAGTGACGATTTGTTTCTAAAATATCAGTTTGAAGTGCGACCCGGGCGCGGGTCGCATATTTCCCACATATTATAGAGGGCCGGAGGTCTGACGTTAATCGACGACAGACCGATATAAACAAAAGTCGATAAAACGTCAGAATAATTCGGACTATGCTCTCCCTTGCACATCACTTGTATTGCTTCTGTGGCTTCATATAACACCAGCCTGTTGCTGCCTCTACTACCTTCAATCAGGCCTGTCAATGTCCCTAGGCTCGTGCATTGTAGCACTCAACCGCCCATCAGTCCATACTCTTTGGCCTACATTAACCATAAGTTACACGTACACATAATGGCTGGACATTGTCCGTCAGTTCTGACATTGGTCATCACGACTCATCAGTCCATACTCCGTGACTTGACCTTGTTCATCATGCCATAACTACATTGTAGGTTATTACATATTCATCAGTCCATACACTGCGGTCTGACATTGGCCTTCATTGCGGCTATGACGGCAACGTCCTGTATACAGTTAGGTAGGGCACCGAACAAGTTGCTGAGAAGGCACATGGTTCGGCCTGGGACGTACCGACTTTTGGGGTGCCGTGCTATGACAGCGTGCTCAAGACAGTCTATGACCTCGTGTATCCGCTTTGAGGAAAATGATAGGTGTGTCTTGAGCGTGGCATGGAACGTGTGGAAGTATTGCTCGCCGTAGTCGTCCCGGATATGTTGTGGAGTTGTGGCCCAAGACTGCTCTGCTTGGCCCAGCTGCATTGAACGCTCCGCCATTGGCGTCCTGTAATACACAACAGACATGCACAATAGTCGCAAGGTATAAGTCATTATTAAGCTCGAATTGAAAGTAATATTGTTTATAAGTTACCATGTTAAAGTCCAGAGGCTCTAAATCATCAAGTTTTCAAAACTGGCAAAAGGGAGACATTGAACTTCCAAAGGGAATGATATCGAGAGGGGTATAAGGCTTCGAAATTTTACTAATTTAAGATCACACACATCAAGCCGAAGGCGTGAGCTACCTATTGCGGTCAGTTCTGTCCTTCGTCGTCAGTTGTTTGTCATGATGCGCCGTTACCAAGAGTAACACTTATAACCAGTATGGTTATAAAATGTACGCGGTGTTATGTTACCTACACCTTCAATATTCACCGGAAGTTTACACGAGACGTTTCTGTAATATACTGACCTGTACATGTTAGGCTCAATGGTCACCACATTCACCTTGAACTTGACCATTTCACGCCGAAGACAGTCGGAGAATCCAACCACGCCATGTTTTGTAGCAGAGTAAGCAGTAAACCCCGGGAGGCCAACACGCCCTAAGATATTGAAAACACTTAGTCAAGTAGTTATTTTTTTCAACAATTACTTTGTAACAATATACCAAAGTATATATTATTGATTACTGCATGGACTTACTACGTTAATTAATCAACTATAGTACATTGATGTATAATGAGCAGGCAAGTACTCGCTTGCACACACTAAACAAATATGGTACAGTACAAATGTATCATTTTTTTCCATACATGTTCTGGGAACGTGACCACGTGAGGCAACTGATGTGGAACCCTTGTAGGTGTGTTCAGCTCAGGGGACATTGATACAGCCAAAATTGATCTACTGCTCCTAATACAATACCTGGGACTTTTTTTACTTTTTGTGGTGTCTCCTTAGACTATTTTCAGTATAATGTGACCGTGTCCAAGTTATGACAAAAACTTAAAAATTAATCGTGTTCATCTACCTGCTAAACTGGCGACATTGACCACCCGTCCTCGTGTCTGCCTGACAAGTGGTAGGAAAGCTTTGGTCACTCGTATGGTCCCAACCAGGTTGACCTCTAGTGACCGCCGGTACGTGTCCATTGGGCACCATTCACACTCTGTGAAAACCGCAATTCCCGCGTTATTAATCAGGCTCCACAGTCCACCTGTGATTTAAAAAACAAAGTACTAGATACGTGTACCGTATCACAAAACAAAACCTGTATGAACTTTGAACTTTACCACCTACTGTATCACATAACTTTTTGCATCTTTACTGTGAATAACCGTGTAGAAAAAAAGGACTGCTATTTATCAGGTCCCCGTGACCTGTATAAAATGTCGCACAAAAGGTCTACGACAGAAAATTTTGGGAACTGCTGGGACAATCGTGGATGTGTTTTACGAAATCCTTTGGGTGTTTTGCGACGAAAAATGCTTGTAGAGTTTAGAACATGTCTTTTTTTCAGCGCCGTATGTAATTCCCGGCGTCAGGATAATTTTGTACGTCTGTCGTGCGACGCCTTTCGACGTCAGACTACGACTGTCATAACGATAGATCCATCCTCGATATCCAGGGGTGACGTTCTATGCAGAGAGCAAAACTGAGCGTAACCCCTTGGTATCGAGGATGCGATAGATCTAGACCTACGAATTTTTAGACGATTTTTAGGTAAGTTAACCCACGATATTTCTACGAATGTTCCACCTTCGTACGTCCTTTTTGTGACTGTCATGGGTTAATCCTGCGACAATAATTATATCTGAAGACAGGCATGCGACTGTCGTAGGAACATCGTAAGATTTGACTTCGGCAGTCTTGGTATATTTTCCCACAACACTCGTACACATATATATATGCGCAGCTTTCCAATCAATTTACCCCATCCTCGATTTTCCAGGGATTACGCTCAGTTATGTTCTCCAACGTAAGAGAGCGTAACCGGCCTGGAATTTCGAGAATGACCTCTCTCACACCTTCATCAGTCCCTTCTGTCGTAGATCCGCTTAAATAGTACAAAACATGTCGTACGTATTGCTGGTGAAAGGTGCCTAACACCAAGTTACCTTGTTCTTGTGTCCTGACGGTTACAATTTCCAATGCCGCTTGTACCTGATGGTCACTCGTGACGTCAACCTGGACAGTCTGCACACGGGACGTCTCCCTTACCAGTGCCCTGGCGCCTTGACTATTGGCGTCCAAACAGCCAGCCAACACCACAAACCCTAGGACGTCGAGACGCCGGGCCAGCAGATTACCAAACCCTGTATCACATCCTGTGGACAATTAAGTCAAAACAAGTCTCAACTTTAACATCAGTCTTTACATTGTACTTAAGGGTATTTCATCCGCGTTCTTGACATTTTAGGGAATTTATTGTTACAAATATTATTGTATTTTTGAAAGGTGACATTTGAACATAGGATTATTGTGCACACGCACAGACTTGCAACAACAAGAATATACATTTACATTATATTGCTGTACTCAGGAAAGTTGAATTGGTTCCTAGATATGATGAAGAGGTCAAATGTATATACCTTACTTTATTTCACCAGCTAAACAATATAAATAAGTATGGCCTTCAATACTTTTAAAATAATCTTTAGTTGCGTCGCTCGTGTTGCTCATATTCCTTTTCTAAGCAAACGATAATAATTACTGCATATATGTTGCCTACCGTTGCCAATATTGAGAAAACAAATATCTTGAATAATTAGAATTAGAATGAAATCCATGTGTGATACTCTATTACAAACAGTTTGTTGTTGTAAAAAAAAACGTATAAATGTTGACCACGATTCATCAGAATCCTGTCATATTTGATTAGCTATAAAGTTGTTGTGTTGGAGCAGTCCTGTATGCTTATTTAATTATAGTGTTTAGGCTGTATCCTGATGTGTAGAGAGTAATATAAGATATTTTAGGGGTAAAAATAAACCCCTAAAAGGTAGGGTCAGCGCCCATAACATTAGCGTCGGCCCCCGCTTGGAATTTCGATAAAAAAGATAAACAAAAAAGGTTTAGGTAAAGGAAGCTGCAATCAGAAAGGATTAGTTTCAGAATTCATTTTATGACAAATGGGACCTCATTGACTAACACTTGTGTGGGTATTAAAGGTGCGGTAGTACAAGTCCTCCGAGGGTATTTAAATGACACAATTACTATGAAATTATATCAATATTGTGTGCAACATATTCCAACTATATTTTGATACAAAATAGAAAGAATTGCTCTTTTTATTGAAGATTTAAGCTGAACGGTATGTGAAATTAATTACTAATGAGAGAATTATCATTTTGGACAAGTTAATTTACATAGTTCCAAAACGATTCTTTTTTCGTACTTGCTTAAATAGCTTTCAACATCAGGAATTTAAAAAACAAGAAGCCCATGGGCCTTAACGGTCACCTGAGTTATGCAAAAACTGATGTTATCTATGTTGCCAAATGAAAAAGAAATCATTTTGTAACAAAGGTAGCTTGAACTACATTACATGTAATGCAAAAGTAGTGTGAAAGATCTGGGTAGTATATGTACGATGTACAAATTGTGGTTCAGTCAGTCAGCTGAATTATGGTAAGGCACCTTAAGACCCTTCCATCTATGAAAAGTGTTTAATTCTACCCTATCAGGATCTTGAGAAGACGATTTTTGAAATTTTAGTCAATTTGACCCTTTTTGGCCCCGCCCCTCAGGCTCCTGGGGACTGGGGAACATATAATTCAAAATTAAACTATAGTAAAGTTTACCCCTTCCCCAGGGTGAAACGTGAGACCCCAGAGTCATGAAATTCACAATTTTGGTAAAGCACCTTAAGACCCTTCCATCTATGAAGAGTATTTGATTCTACCATATCTGGGTCTTAAGAAGAAGATTTTTGAAATTTCAGTCAATTCGACCCATTTTGACCCACCCATCAGCCCCTGGGGGTCAGTCAGGGCTGATATGTGCATACTATCAATCTGCTATCCAATATATTGATAATGCTTACCAAGTTTGAATTAATTCCAATGGAAATTAAACAAATATGCTGGTCCAAAATGTGATTTCCCTATATAAACTATAACAAAGTTTACCCCCTCCCCAGGGGGAAACGTGAGACCCCAGGGTCATGACATTCACGATTTTAGTTAGGAACCTTAAGACCCTTCCATCTATGAAGAGTATTTGATTCTACCATATCTGGATCTTGAGAAGAAGATTTTTGAAATTTTAGTCAATTTGACCCTTTTTGGCCCCGCCCCTCAGGCCCCTGGGACCATATAATTCACAAATTTGGTTGACCTTTGGCCATGGAAGGTTTCTGCAAAATTTCAATGAAATTTGTTCAGAGGTTTTGGAGAAGAAGTCAAAAATGTAAATTGTTTACGGACGCACGACGGACGACGTACGACGCCGAACAAAAGGCGATCGCAATAGGTCACTTGAGACTTTGTCTCAGGTGACATAAAAATACAACCGGTAAAGACATATAAGTCCTTTTATTAAAAAAAGAAGAAAGACAAAGCTTTCTTTCCACTTTGCCTTTAGATTGTATTTCTTCATAACAAAATGCCTTTGGCAAGTACAGTTGAGGTTGTTCATCTGAATAGATATAAGTTTGGTAAACATTGGTGACCTTGACCTTCGTTCAAGGTCACAAGAATCAAATGTGCTTAAATATGTTTTTTTGTATGGGGAGTCAGACAAGGATATCTTTCCTTGCTTTACTTGTTTAGAGTTAAATATATAAAATAATGTACATTTAATATTCCTTCATATATTGTTTAATGAAATTTTCATGATTATGTGAAATTGTGCATTGTCCATGTTTTGACATGCTAAAAACGTATTATACCGGTTTTGATATTACATAAAAATTATTTAAAGCTTTTAAGTATACAATTTAGACTACCACTGTAACTATACATAGATAAGTTGACATTGTTGGAGATATTTCAAATTTTGTGATAATTTTGCATGTTTTTTCTAATTGTACATTGTATATCAATATGACATATTTATTATAAACAGTTATTGTATACACTTTACATGCACTATCATAATTCATTTTCAAAATTACATTCGCTTGTGACATTTATCTGTCATTTTGTTACGATACCCCGTCACTCAACCTGGTGTTATGCAAGGAGGTCCACTATACGGTTATCATAAAAAAAATGAATTTTATGTATCTACATTTGTATGTACATTACATTTTGTACATATGGCGAAAAATTAAAGGAATTGAAGTGGGGCCGAATGTTGACTCCGCCTTAATTTCTACTATATTACCCTCTACACACCAGGAAAGGTAAATACATCGCAACTGTAACAAATTATCGGCGCTCTGTGAGTAACGCTTTCCAAAAAATAAACAATTCAAGAAAACCACAACGTGTGCTTGGTACACTAGGTTTAGTAATTCCCATGTCACCGGTACCGGTGGACTTACCTGTGATAAAAACAACTTTTCCACGTGGTTCTAAGATTTTTGATCTTCGAAAATGCATAAAAAGATAAATTCCCAAACAACAAACAACTGATACAATCAATAAATGAACAAACATGTCTACACAGTACACATGCCTGTTCTATCGGTAAGCTGTGTCGACCGGTTATATATATGTTCCGGGTGTGATCATGGAAAGTCGTGTTGATCAGGACAACACATACACTCCATTTCAAACAGAGCACTTGTCAGGACATGTTATGTACAATTTTGAAACTTAAGCGATTATCAAAATTAAACGGAATTCAATTTAATAAATCAAATTTAAAATGAAGATTCCTAAGGTCGATTTTGTGTTTACTGTAACCATTAGCTATAGTTACGCCGACAAAGTCTACAGCTAGTTAGCGTGCACCTGTGTTACACAGGCACGTGGTGACTTGTTGTGAAGAGTTCAGCGTGCGGAGGTAGAAAAAGAACGCGTTGATACCAACAATATGGCGACCATGGATCAAAATTCCAATTCAGTCCTACAAGGGATTGCCCGGCATGTTAACTGTTTAAGTGAAGAAAACCGAAATACAAGAAAGCGAGCACTGGAAGGAATACGAAAAGACACCATTGGTCGGAAGCCCCCTCTTGAACAAGCGGAAATTCGGGTCATTTTCAGTGAAATAATCAAACCTTTGTTAAAATGCTTTTCGGACCCCGTAGAAAAATGTCGACAACTTGCTGTTCTTACAGTGAAAGAATTTTTACAAGCCATCCCAGAGCCACAGGAAAGCCTCCCTTACATCGCCCCGATTCTTGTTCAGCGTCTTGGACAGCAAGATATCGTAGAAACCTCAGAAGAATTGCGATTAGATTTGATAGGACTTTTGTTGGACATTGTGGAATTTTCTGGAAAGAAAATGGCAGCTTACTTAGATGATTGTATAAAAATACTAACGAAAACAATTATAGATCCATTTCCGGACGTGAGGAAGGAGAGCTGCAAATGTGCAGCTAAACTGGCGAAAGCCATACCAGAATACTTCCAGATGATGTCAGAGTCACTTATCAAACCACTGCTGATGACCATCACACACCAACATTCACGGGTCAGAGTCATCGTCATAGAAACAATAGGTGGGTAATCCAATTTCCAGCTTAAATTATTGTCTTTCACCAGTGGATGCTGCCCGACTTGTTTCAATGAAGAGAAAAGATAAATTATTAATAACCTTTAGCTTCATACATTTTGTAAGTGGTAAAATTAACAGACAGTGATGGATAACTTATATCAATCATCTCCCATTATATGATGTAAAGAACATTCTTATACCAATAAATTGATAATCAGAAGGTCAGATAGAGTTTGAAGGTCTTAAGTTTGAGTCTGATTTGTTCAGTGTCATAGAATTATTATTACGGAGATTATTGTTACAGGTGACGTGATTTTGTATGGTAATGGTAAGTCTGTGGATACTGTTGTTTCCCACCTTGCCCAGCGATTGTTTGACCAATCACCTGCTGTCAGGAAGGCTGTAATTAAAGTTGTGGGGACTTGGCTACTTGACTTACCTGACCGCTACTCCTTTCACCACAAGCTGATTCCTCTCCTGTTGACCGGCATCACAGATGAACAGCCAGACATTCAGGAACTGGCAGACACCTTGTGGTATGATACAGGTAAGATGTATGATATGGTAAGATGAGTGATATGATACAGGTACAGGTTGTATTTTAGCTCAACACCTGGTCCACATGTAGGGTCAAAGAGATTGTGCAGTGGCGCAACTTCTATTTGGCATCAACTTTAACGAAGAGGTCTATTGTGAAGATATTTGGTCAATGATATGCTGAGATAAAGTGCTACCAAGTTTGTTGAAATAAATTATCTTGATCTTAGGCTACTTTCAAGTTTGAAGGGCAAGGTCAAATGTATTAAAGCCTTTAAATAACTTCTTCTGAATGGCAAAGATAACAAATTATGTAAGAGGCTTGGGTAAGGTAGGATGATTGGCTAGTAGTAGAACATGTAGTAGCTACCAGGAGGATGAGGTTCAAATGAATAAATTTAGACCTCATTCATGGTCACAAAATTTGAGGAAAAATGTTAAAACATATAAATTACATCTGAATAAAGAGACCTAGCAATGCTGAATTAGCCTGCTTTGTTAGCTGTCTTGCTATCATGGTTGATTAAATAGATTTGACTTGATCCACCTACATAATCGCAAATGTGAATTGTGTCTGTAAAGCAACATATGAGGTAAGTAACACAGGCCCAAATACTGAGGTGTTTTTGTTTCAGTTAGTAAAACTGATTTAAAAGGTCATCCTTATGAACAATCTTTAAAATTATAAACATATGTATGTTGTTAAAAAATATACCTACATACTTTCCTTTTCATTTTAGGTTTGAAATATGAAAAAGAGAATGAAGAGGAACTAAAAGATAAAATTGACTTTGAAAAGGAGGCACCTCAGCATTATCCTCCAAATGGTAAGTCATATATACATAGTTTCAGTAATTCTTTTGTCTGCTTGAAACACCCATATATAGATAAGATTCTTGTGAAATGACTATTTTTTCAAAAGATGCCCAACACTATCTTCTTTCTTTATATTTAGTCATATAAGTGTCAGATTCTGAAAAATAAACAAATCCTGCTTTCTGTGATCAATGTAAACATTTTTCACCCATTTGTGTATCATTTGTTTTTCAGGACAACGTGTCTGTGTTCAAAACATGTCTCAATATTAACTTATCGATATCAAGGCAGTTATGTGTAAACTGTAGGGTCCCAAACAGTTAAATACTGGTTATTGTTAAGGTATATTCCAGTACCACATAGTTAAGGATCTCCTGTAGTTGTTTTACAAGGATGTTATTAATAGATAAATCTGTTTAGATGTCGTGGTAACTAAAATTGTTATTTACATAATGTATACATTTGACTTTGAACTCTGATTATGGGATCCGATGAAGTTAGTATATCAATTATTAAAAATATATGATGTTAGATATTTTATATTGTGAAATTCTTTTATCAACTTATCAACATTTTGCTTTCCTAGAAAACTCTCTTACAATATTGAATTGTGTCTGGTTTGACTAGTTTCACTGTAAATATATATCACATTACTGACTTGTTTCAGTGGAACGACCAAATTTTGGATGCCGCACATTGATGATGCGCCACTTTTCAAAGATACTGCCAGGGTTGATGCGTGATGTATTGGACTGGGTAGTGGAGACACGTATCAAGTCTGCCTCACTGCTCTACACTCTACTAATCAATAGTGAGGACTACGTGACACAACACCTGGAGCCCCTCCTCACCGGAATGTACCGAGCCTCAGTAGACGAGGAAAAGAGTGTTGTCATGGATGTACGGCCAAAGTCTAGAACCTTTAAACTAATGTACAACATGTTCATATTGTTAATATACAACAGATGTTTAACTCTATACATTCATGTATGAAAGATTTCTACCTTTGAAACATTAACTCATTCACCCCTGAAATTTCATAATGAACTATTCCAACCTTTGAATTGGAAGAGTTTAAATGTGTCTTCAGGGGTGAATGAGTTAAGCTACGACTGTTGTGTTGTTTAAACATACAGTAGTGTCTGACTACTCTTGAACAGTTACACATAGCAGTAATGCATGACTGATGTCTCATTTCAACATTAAGGTACAACAATGTCTCATTCACCATCAATGTATACTTGTCTGAAAGTTAAAAACTCGCAAACATTTAAACATTAATTATAAGGTAAGAAACTAGTCTATTTCTAAACATGGACATAATACTGATGTCTAACATTTAAGCATTTAGGAATGAAAAGTATCTTACCATTTAAATGGTAAGGAATAATAAGTCCCTACATGGAAAGATATATACCTACAGACTGTAAGACATCTCTCTCTTTAAGGCTGCACATTCAAAGAAAGCCCTATTTTAATTACCTTTGAGTCTTATGCCTGTCGATTTTATGTTCTGCGTGATCAACTGCTAAAATATTTTTCTATTTTGATAAATAAACAACTAGCATACTGCACACTGATAGGCAATGTTCTAGTATTTAAACATCAACGTCAAACGACTGTGTAACATTTAGACACCAACATTTGAAAACTGTCGAAAATATATAATGTAAATACAATTACAAAGTAGGCAAATGTCTACCATGTATTTCCTGTTATGAAAGTAAGATTTATAGAAGAGCAAAAAATCTATTTCATTGGCAAAGACTTAAGTATAACACTTTTTTTTCTTTTTTTTTTTGCTTTCAGATGAAAAAGTCTGCAGTGCTGGTTGGATATTTTGTGTCTCCAGACATATGGTCCAAACTAGTGTTCAAAGCTGTGAAAACAACCCAGTCCTTTGGCTGTGTAATGGTTTTAGGGGGAGTGATCAAAGGCTCAGAGCGTGCTGCACTTCAGCCGTACCTCGACAGTGTGTGTGACGTCATTCTGTCTCCAGATGTGTGTCACACCATTCAAGTTAGTGTGCTTATTTATTGCTGCAAAATGAATCACATATAAAATGACTTCAGTAATTTGCATTGAGGGAACTTTCAGGTTAAGTCTTATCAGTATGACAATTTCAATGTCTTGAATACTCATCTAAATATATTTTGTTCACTTTACTTGCCCTGGACAATAACTGAACACTTTATACGTGTGTAACTGTACAATATCAATATTTTTATGTTCTAGTAATTACTCTAAAATCAAAAGTTTACAACACTGTCATAGCAATTTTGCTGTCTGTTTAATAAAAGCAGAGGTTTTCATTGACAACTCCAGGTAGTTATTTTGATTTCTCCTAGAATATACCCAAATGCAAGTTTGCACCCATTTTTAAAAAGTCACCCCAAAAACATGCGTTTAAGTGAAAAGTTCTTAGAACGGTTTACAAATTTATATCAACGTAAATTTACAACTGGCTTTTAACCTACAGGTACAGATGCACATGGAGCTGTTGTCATGTGTGGAGGGAATACTGACCGTTGTCCAGGAGGACACTGGACCAGTCAGTCAAAAACTCTTCAATCTACTTCTCACTATCCTGGCTCAGGCTCAGAATCAGGAAACAGCCGACAAGGTAAGTCATTTTTGCTGAAGTTGTGAAAATTTGTTGCCTAAGAGTTTCACAATATCTTCATTTATATTAACATTAAAAAAGTGACAAGATTGTACATGTTTGTATGAAAGATGTTGGTAAATAACCACCCAGTCCACATGGCTAGCTGGTCTTTTTGAGAACTTTTATATCTGACACTGTGTGTATACATATTACTAGGTTTACCAGCTTCTTGATGAGCTTTGCAAAGTCCAGACCCTCGAGTCGAGAGTACAACTCTTTAGCTGTCATACCCAGCCCCTCCTTCTCAGCTTTACAGAGACATTTGAGATGTGGAATCTTCACTCAGTGGAAAGACAGATCTTTGACACACTGATCATAGAAGCAGGTAAAGTAAGGCAGTACTGTCACAGATAGGGGTGACATGATTTATCATTCTGTGTTCAGTGGATGGTGAAGTCAGGTTTATCAATGATGAGATATTGAGTACATTGGTTAAATAGAGGGTAATGTGGCATGTAATGTTAAGGTTTAATGTGAGGGTATGTTTTCATGTAATAATGTCTTAGTGAGTCATGTGAAATGATGTAGTGTAATGTTGGGGTATGGTGTCAATATAGTGATGTATCAGTGTGATATCGCGATGTTAAGGTATGAAATCAAGGTTTAAAAATGTAAGGGATCATATGGCTACTTCAGTGTTTAATTGGTATTATAAATAATTCGAACTGTTTCTATTAACAGTTAACTTATAATACAGAGCCTGTTACTAGCTTAACTGTTATATTTTAGGTGTGCTGTAGGCTCTGTGGTTTATATACTAATGATTGGTGAGCTAACCGCTAATATAATTAAGTATCATGGTTGTTACAGGGCCTTTGATTGGTAAGCTTGTTTTATTCTCATAGTGATTGTATTGCTAAGATTTAACATTCTTTGAAACAGCTAGGGTCATGTAGATGGTTTTAAGGTGGTAACAATGTCAGTTATTGGTGTCTCAGGGCCTGCGATTGGTGGTATCATGATCTATTCTTATGGTTGTTACAGGGCCTGTTATGGTGGTACATGTAACAAAGTTAGTTATTGGTGGTCTCATGATTTAGTGGTATGGTTGTTACAGGGCATGTGATTGGTGGTCTCATGATTTATTCTTATGGTTGTTACAGGGCCTGTGATAGGTGACCTTCTAGATGATATCATACCAGTTATGGTAGCCAACCTAAATCCTGAGAAAGACCCTGAGGTGCGTCTGAAGTTCTTCTCACTGCTGTCCAAGCTGGTGATGAATGCAACTACCACCATTGACTCACAGAAAAAGTTTGGAGACTTTGGTGCCATTGTTGTTAAGGACATGATCATCCCCAACTGTGTGTGGAGTGCAGGGCGTACAGCAGGAGCCATCAGGACCACAGCCGTCTCCTGTATGTGGGCACTACTCCAGAGTGGCCTACTTGCTCCAGAAAAGGTAGGTTTTTTCAGGAGTGTCTCCGCAATTTTACTTTCCTTAGTTCTTTATCTGTATTGAGTCAGGCTATTTGTATTATTAAACAAAGATATGGGTTTGTAGCCTTTGTCATTTGAGATGTGATAGCTATGAGAACTACATAGATTTGGCTCTAGTGACAGACCAATGTAA
Organism: Mizuhopecten yessoensis; assembly: GCF_002113885.1. Lineage (NCBI taxonomy): Eukaryota > Metazoa > Mollusca > Bivalvia > Pectinida > Pectinidae > Mizuhopecten > Mizuhopecten yessoensis. Next base: position 68,194 of record NW_018406437.1, read on the forward strand.
AATGTTAGTTTTATATATATCTGTAAATTTTATTATATATGTATATGTACAGCTGGCCCCAGTTGTGGAGGACCTCCTAACCCAGATCATCACAGCGATGGATGACACCAATAAGAGTACACGTCTCATTGCCTGCCGAGTAATGACAAGAGTGTTTGAGCTGAGTGGTCCCTCCTTGGAACTCGACCGCCTCCACAACATGTATCCAGAGTTGTTAAAGCGCCTTGATGACAGTGATGATGAGATTCGAATAACAGTGGCAAAGACATGGCTAGGGTACCTGGGTAGCTTTGCTGGTCGCTATGATGCTGGTCTGTATAAGGCCCATGTGGAAGCTATATACAAGGGGCTACTAGTCCATCTAGATGACCCTGACACCAGGATACAGAAGGCAATCTTAGGTAAGCAATGTGATGTACTGAACTCTCTAAGTAGACTCTCTTATACATAGACCATTATGTAACTATATGAGGTTAGGATATGTGATGTATTGACTATCCTGTAGCTATAGGAAGGTAGGATATGTGATGTATTGACCATCTTGTAGTTATAGGAAGGTAGGATATGTGATGTAGAGACCATCCTGTAGCTATAGGAAGGTAGGATATGTGATGTAAAAACCATGTATAAACCATCCTGTAGCAATAGGAAGGTAGGATATGTGATGTATAAACCATGTATAAACCATCCTGTAGCAATAGAAAGGTAGGATATGTGATGTATAGACCATCCTGTAGCTATAGGAAGGTAGGATATGTGATGTATAGACCATCCTGTAGCTATAGGAAGGTAGGATATGTGATGTATAGACCATCCTGTAGCTATAGGAAGGTAGGATATGTGATGTATAGACCATCCTGTAGCTATAGGAAGGTAGGATATGTGATGTATAGACCATCCTGTAGCTATAGGAAGGTAGGATATGTGATGTATAGACCATCCTGTAGCTATAGGAAGGTAGGATATGTGATGTATAGACCATCCTGTAGCTATAGGAAGGTAGGATATGTGATGTATAGACCATCCTGTAGCTATAGGAAGGTAGGATATGTGATGTATAGACCATCCTGTAGCTATAGGAAGGTAGGATATGTGATGTATAGACCATCCTGTAGCTATAGGAAGGTAGGATATGTGATGTATAGACCATCCTGTAGCTATAGGAAGGTAGGATATGTGATGTATAGACCATCCTGTAGCTATAGGAAGGTAGGATATGTGATGTATAGACCATCCTGTAGCTATAGGAAGGTAGGATATGTGATGTATAGACCATCCTGTAGCTATAGGAAGGTAGGATATGTGATGTATAGACCATCCTGTAGCTATAGGAAGGTAGGATATGTGATGTATAGACCATCCTGTAGCTATAGGAAGGTAGGATATGTGATGTATAGACCATCCTGTAGCTATAGGAAGGTAGGATATGTGATGTATAGACCATCCTGTAGCTATAGGAAGGTAGGATATGTGATGTATAGACCATCCTGTAGCTATAGGAAGGTAGGATATGTGATGTATAGACCATCCTGTAGCTATAGGAAGGTAGGATATGTGATGTATAGACCATCCTGTAGCTATAGGAAGGTAGGATATGTGATGTATAGACCATCCTGTAGCTATAGGAAGGTAGGATATGTGATGTATAGACCATCCTGTAGCTATAGGAAGGTAGGATATGTGATGTATAGACCATCCTGTAGCTATAGGAAGGTAGGATATGTGATGTATAGACCATCCTGTAGCTATAGGAAGGTAGGATATGTGATGTATAGACCATCCTGTAGCTATAGGAAGGTAGGATATGTGATGTATAGACCATCCTGTAGCTATAGGAAGGTAGGATATGTGATGTATAGACCATCCTGTAGCTATAGGAAGGTAGGATATGTGATGTATAGACCATCCTGTAGCTATAGGAAGGTAGGATATGTGATGTATAGACCATCCTGTAGCTATAGGAAGGTAGGATATGTGATGTATAGACCATCCTGTAGCTATAGGAAGGTAGGATATGTGATGTATAGACCATCCTGTAGCTATAGGAAGGTAGGATATGTGATGTATAGACCATCCTGTAGCTATAGGAAGGTAGGATATGTGATGTATAGACCATCCTGTAGCTATAGGAAGGTAGGATATGTGATGTATAGACCATCCTGTAGCTATAGGAAGGTAGGATATGTGATGTATAGACCATCCTGTAGCTATAGGAAGGTAGGATATGTGATGTATAGACCATCCTGTAGCTATAGGAAGGTAGGATATGTGATGTATAGACCATCCTGTAGCTATAGGAAGGTAGGATATGTGATGTATAGACCATCCTGTAGCTATAGGAAGGTAGGATATGTGATGTATAGACCATCCTGTAGCTATAGGAAGGTAGGATATGTGATGTATAGACCATCCTGTAGCTATAGGAAGGTAGGATATGTGATGTATAGACCATCCTGTAGCTATAGGAAGGTAGGATATGTGATGTATAGACCATCCTGTAGCTATAGGAAGGTAGGATATGTGATGTATAGACCATCCTGTAGCTATAGGAAGGTAGGATATGTGATGTATAGACCATCCTGTAGCTATAGGAAGGTAGGATATGTGATGTATAGACCATCCTGTAGCTATAGGAAGGTAGGATATGTGATGTATAGACCATCCTGTAGCTATAGGAAGGTAGGATATGTGATGTATAGACCATCCTGTAGCTATAGGAAGGTAGGATATGTGATGTATAGACCATCCTGTAGCTATAGGAAGGTAGGATATGTGATGTATAGACCATCCTGTAGCTATAGGAAGGTAGGATATGTGATGTATAGACCATCCTGTAGCTATAGGAAGGTAGGATATGTGATGTATAGACCATCCTGTAGCTATAGGAAGGTAGGATATGTGATGTATAGACCATCCTGTAGCTATAGGAAGGTAGGATATGTGATGTATAGACCATCCTGTAGCTATAGGAAGGTAGGATATGTGATGTATAGACCATCCTGTAGCTATAGGAAGGTAGGATATGTGATGTATAGACCATCCTGTAGCTATAGGAAGGTAGGATATGTGATGTATAGACCATCCTGTAGCTATAGGAAGGTAGGATATGTGATGTATAGACCATCCTGTAGCTATAGGAAGGTAGGATATGTGATGTATAGACCATCCTGTAGCTATAGGAAGGTAGGATATGTGATGTATAGACCATCCTGTAGCTATAGGAAGGTAGGATATGTGATGTATAGACCATCCTGTAGCTATAGGAAGGTAGGATATGTGATGTATAGACCATCCTGTAGCTATAGGAAGGTAGGATATGTGATGTATAGACCATCCTGTAGCTATAGGAAGGTAGGATATGTGATGTATAGACCATCCTGTAGCTATAGGAAGGTAGGATATGTGATGTATAGACCATCCTGTAGCTATAGGAAGGTAGGATATGTGATGTATAGACCATCCTGTAGCTATAGGAAGGTAGGATATGTGATGTATAGACCATCCTGTAGCTATAGGAAGGTAGGATATGTGATGTATAGACCATCCTGTAGCTATAGGAAGGTAGGATATGTGATGTATAGACCATCCTGTAGCTATAGGAAGGTAGGATATGTGATGTATAGACCATCCTGTAGCTATAGGAAGGTAGGATATGTGATGTATAGACCATCCTGTAGCTATAGGAAGGTAGGATATGTGATGTATAGACCATCCTGTAGCTATAGGAAGGTAGGATATGTGATGTATAGACCATCCTGTAGCTATAGGAAGGTAGGATATGTGATGTATAGACCATCCTGTAGCTATAGGAAGGTAGGATATGTGATGTATAGACCATCCTGTAGCTATAGGAAGGTAGGATATGTGATGTATAGACCATCCTGTAGCTATAGGAAGGTAGGATATGTGATGTATAGACCATCCTGTAGCTATAGGAAGGTAGGATATGTGATGTATAGACCATCCTGTAGCTATAGGAAGGTAGGATATGTGATGTATAGACCATCCTGTAGCTATAGGAAGGTAGGATATGTGATGTATAGACCATCCTGTAGCTATAGGAAGGTAGGATATGTGATGTATAGACCATCCTGTAGCTATAGGAAGGTAGGATATGTGATGTATAGACCATCCTGTAGCTATAGGAAGGTAGGATATGTGATGTATAGACCATCCTGTAGCTATAGGAAGGTAGGATATGTGATGTATAGACCATCCTGTAGCTATAGGAAGGTAGGATATGTGATGTATAGACCATCCTGTAGCTATAGGAAGGTAGGATATGTGATGTATAGACCATCCTGTAGCTATAGGAAGGTAGGATATGTGATGTATAGACCATCCTGTAGCTATAGGAAGGTAGGATATGTGATGTATAGACCATCCTGTAGCTATAGGAAGGTAGGATATGTGATGTATAGACCATCCTGTAGCTATAGGAAGGTAGGATATGTGATGTATAGACCATCCTGTAGCTATAGGAAGGTAGGATATGTGATGTATAGACCATCCTGTAGCTATAGGAAGGTAGGATATGTGATGTATAGACCATCCTGTAGCTATAGGAAGGTAGGATATGTGATGTATAGACCATCCTGTAGCTATAGGAAGGTAGGATATGTGATGTATAGACCATCCTGTAGCTATAGGAAGGTAGGATATGTGATGTATAGACCATCCTGTAGCTATAGGAAGGTAGGATATGTGATGTATAGACCATCCTGTAGCTATAGGAAGGTAGGATATGTGATGTATAGACCATCCTGTAGCTATAGGAAGGTAGGATATGTGATGTATAGACCATCCTGTAGCTATAGGAAGGTAGGATATGTGATGTATAGACCATCCTGTAGCTATAGGAAGGTAGGATATGTGATGTATAGACCATCCTGTAGCTATAGGAAGGTAGGATATGTGATGTATAGACCATCCTGTAGCTATAGGAAGGTAGGATATGTGATGTATAGACCATCCTGTAGCTATAGGAAGGTAGGATATGTGATGTATAGACCATCCTGTAGCTATAGGAAGGTAGGATATGTGATGTATAGACCATCCTGTAGCTATAGGAAGGTAGGATATATGTGATGTATTGACCATCCTGTAGCTATAGGAAGGTAGGATATATGTGATGTATTGACCATCCTGTAGCTATAGGAAGGTAGGATATGTGATGTATTGATTATCCTGTAGCTTCCGGTCAGTTGGCTTCTGATCTAGGTATGGCATTAATACCTGATAATATTAGTTGGTCAACTTCAGAAGTTTGATAATTTTTTGTATGAGGGATATATAAACAAGTTCTGCTGGTAGCATTTCTGGGCTATAACTCATAAACTTTTAAAGATAACTTTGTTAAGCCCCCGCCATAAAATGGGGGGAATATAGTGTTGCCCATGTCCGTCCCGTCCATGAGCGGGGCATTTATGTCTTACAGACATTTTCTAGTTAAACTTTGTATGCACATCATTCCAGTAGTCATGCGGTGCCTTTTGGTGATTTTATCACAACTTCCGTCCTCCAGCCTTGAAATTTGGATTGTCTTAATATTTCCCTTGGCGGGGAGATCCAAATGGCTATGGCCTTATTGTCATTGAAATCATAACATACCTGTTACATAGTTTCATGCAGTAGGCAAATGTATTTGGTGTTTTTGTTATTAAAATACAGCTGCTAGGCTTTTAAAGTGGGTTACCAGGCAAATTGTAAATTTTGTTTCACATAGGTATACAACATGAAATTGTGGAAAAAGGTTAGTACTTCTTTTGATGTGAAAATAGGGTTAACCTGACCACTGCATCCTAGTCTGTTGATAAAGCCTTGGTGAGGAATAGTTCTGTAACCACAAGACTTACATGCACTGTAATTGAGTTAATTTCTGTAGACCATATGAATAATATAATGATTAATAGAATCTTCCCTTACCTTGAGGGTGTGACAGAGAAATTTTCAACACGAGGGGTGATGTTTTTTTGGTTGTCGAGAGCCAAGGGTTAGACAACCAAAACAAATCACCCCGAAGGTTGGAGATTTCTCTGTTACAGCCTCAAGGTAGGGGATGATTATTTTTCTCCCATCCTATTATTTTAGTCACAACTCCACCGACTGCAGTCGTCTGCAATGTTTGTAAACAAAAACACATGTGGGGTTTGCATATCGTCATTCAGTTTTGATGACGTCACAATAACTGGTGACACACTCTATGACGTCACAATTGAACACGTGCTAATCGGCACGAGGCTGTCTCCCCCTGGGGGGTGACAAGCTGATCTTTCCCGGCTAAAACGGGAGACACGCCTGTGAAGGGTGGGAGAAATTGTTATGACAGTACCTGTGGTATGTTTTGTTAAATGACTCTAAATCTAGTCCCAATCATTCTTGTTATTATTATGAGCTCTGTTTAAATCATTACAGAGGTGTTGAGTTCGGCTGCGGCACTGATCCCAAACATGCTGATAGGAGCCATAGAGGACATCAAACATAAACACCGGTCGCAGCGCTACTGTGAGGAACTGTTGTCCTACACAAAGACACTCATCTCGTCATCCTAATCGATCTAGCACGTTTCATAATCATTTTCATTTGTATTGATGCAAGCTTCTTATTGCAATACTATTTATTTTGTAATAAATTTGTGAAAACAAGAGGGTGTTTTAGATGTGTTTGTAGACATGATGACCCAACTACAATTTAGATGCTGTAGCATTAAGCTACCTAGCTATTGGTATTAAAATCTTCAATAATAGTTGAACAAGTTTGTTTTAGATGTGTTACTGAGAATGCTACAATATAGTGACAAGCTATGACTTACCAGCTATAGATAGTTCCTCTCTAGCCCAGTTGGTAGAGTGTCAGACTACTGAACCAACAGTTCCAGGTTCATTCATTAGTGGTGACATTAAAAAATAAATAACCTTTGTAACAATTACATGTACATACATATGTAATGATTTAAATAGGTAATTTGGTGTTCTCTGCTTCATATTGATTTCGCTGATAAAATCATCAATTCCTTATAATTGTTTATTTCTTCAATATTAAGTTTGAAATACAGAATTTTTCCTAGATTGTCAAACAAATATTTATCTAACAAAGCCACATTGTAGCAAGGACACCAATTCAAAAGTTTATATTAAATGTATTGTTGTCATCTGGCAGGTTTGAATTGCATCTTCTAATGGATCAAATGTCATACCTGTTATGTAGATATAGAAAACAGAAAACTTGTACTGTTACTGTACTGTAATTGGTCTTTATTTCTTTTAATAAGGAATGTAGAAGTAATAAGATCTCCACATTAACATGAGACATACAATCATGCAGGCTTAAGTACCAGTACATACCCTGCATATTGTCAATGGAACCATGGAACTTTATTTTCTAGAAAATGTAGGTCTATCAAAAACAAAAAATACGACTATAAAATCCTTTTGAAGCTAAATATATTTAAAAAACATTTATTATATAAATTGATATTAGAATATTATCTCGATGAATTATGTACAATGTAAATGATAAAATTTGTATAAAAGATTTATCCCAAAACCATTAAAACTGATCTTTTGCTCCATATGTGAGAACCTTTCCACACTTATTCCACTTGTCTTGTAGTCTTCATGTTAGCACTTTTCAAAGCCTAACCATTTGATTCGTTTAACAACATGAAATTTTGGAAAAGTTCAATGAAAGGAAATGGTATCGTTTCTGAAATTTAATTTTTGATTTATTGAAAAGGCTTGAAGTAATACGTTGCTTCCAAATCTGGAATACAACAAAAGGTGCCACAAGAGTGACCAGGTGTGATACTTTGAAAGGAGCAAATTAAATATATCCTATTGAAAATACCTTGACACAATATTTTATGAATGCAGGGGGGGGGGATTTCGAGTTTTGATTTTCACATTTATTTGAAATCAAACAACCTTTCAAAACTACATCTACAACGTTATAGATTATTATTTTTATGCAAATGACTTGTCACTGTAAAATTCAAAAAACATATCACAGACAATCTGAGGAGTTACAGGGTATAATGTGTATCATATATACATGTATATACGGATATGTACATTGCAAAGGAATGTTCTGTACAAAAAAGTACAATCATTGAAATGTTACATGTAGTAGTAGGCAGAACTATAACAATTATACGTACCAGCATATATCAACAGTCCATATACATATATACACCAGTTGTCATGTACATGGAATAAGGAAAAATGATAAACTTTTTCACCAAATAGGTTATAAAAGCGTATAAGAAATGTAAATGTCAAGTTCAATGTATCAATGTTGTAAAGTTTACATTCTCCTTTTTGTTTGACCCGAAGCAGGCTTTGTTGAAAAATAACCTGTTTAATGGAGAATAACTCACACCCAGATCTGATATATAAACATATACATGTATGTGTGTGTGTGTGTGTGTGTGTGTGTGTGTAAACTAGCATAGTTATCTTAATTATGGGTAAGGCGTAGGGACAAGTTATTCAGGACGGATTCAAACAAGGAAAGGACAGCTACAACATTTTCCCTGGGCTCAGGTTTCAAGGATTTACTCCAGAATAAAGTTAATATGTAACAGCTGCTGGCTAAACCATTCCGAACCACATTGGTGGAAAAACCTCAGGGCAAGACACAATTTGAGGGTTGTAACATTATCTGAAATTAATTACTTTTTATTAATTAGTAATCAGTAAATTAGTAAACACAGTAAAACCCTTAGGAATATATCTTGCCCTGTGACCAAAAACAGTCTTCGAAATTAACGAAATGAGGTTTTAACACTGTAGTAAGATTCCTTTTCTTAATGCCATTTATATAAACCATGATTATAGCAGCTGCAGCAATATTTATCTACACATTTCAAATATTCCTTAATACTTGTAACAATGTATGGTACTACCGGGTATCTAGATCTGTTGTGATGTATAATGCTACACGTATAGCAGACTAAAATAACCCCATTACCAGCTATAAGCATCACAAAAAGGATGAGAGCTCCTCAACACTTACGTAGCTATACTATTAGAATTCAAAAAAATGTAATAAATATCCTAATACTGAAAATTCAATCCTTCAGTGAGGAGATCCAGGGAATACTGCACAACAGGCGATTTACAAAGTTAGACATACATGTCTGTGTGGATGGACTACTTAGAACAACAGCATACACTACTACTAAAAGCTCGAATGTTTATCTCTGGATATACATATATGTTGCAAGTGTACATAATTCTGTTATTTCCACTAAAAAACCTGTTCACACAGGATTAATCTATTAAGTCTTTTGTATATACGAGCTCACAGAACTAGGTAGATTGATATTCAGGTGTCACCAATGACTAGTTTTGACAGGTTATGTATTCACAGCTGATCTGGGAGTTGACATGAGGACGTTAACATCCCTGCAGCCTCCGGAAATGTCTGTCGTTATCAACTGGACAAGGACGGATTCTCATCAACACACTGTAATACACAGTCTATAGCCAAGGATTACCGGGCGGCTGTTCTGGGTTTTCCAACGACAAATGGCGTCACTGTTGCTGCAAAGAAAATTATCCATATACATATATTTTCTATGTTGGAACTTTTTTTTTTTAAATCATTTGGATCATTGATGAGCTACTGTATGCTTTTTATCTTAACATGACTCTTTAAGGTTTCATATTAAAGTAGAGAGTCCCACCCCAGGACTCAAGGTTTTGTTTAGAGATTACCAACCTTTAGAATCAAATTAATAACTTGCATAAACGTAATATTCAACAGGAAACCAAACAATAGGATAGAAGCAATTGATGTTGGAGTCTAATTAGTTTAATACTTGTGTCAGATCACGGTATTAAATTAGAGTTATCTAAGTCTGTGGTCAGATTTGTTTTTTTACTGGAATAGCCTTTATAGGTTTGGAGTCTTTTTTAGGGATATTGCTTTACAACTACATGACATTGTATAAATAGGTTTGTTTGATTTTTTAGCTATACAGGCAGATTTTACAATTTGAGATTAGCCTAAAAGCAGAAATAATCTTAGAAACAGAAAAAATATTGGTTTGACAAAGTTGAAATTCTGAAAATATCAACCCACAAACTTATCAACACTGTGAAATAACCCTGGTCACTGCAGAGTGTATTCTTTATGAAATTTTGGGTGAACATTCAATTATCGAAATATATTTTTTATATTACAGTTATGGAAATGTATAATAAATCTAATATTAATCCAGTGGTGTACTTGATAATAAATCAATATGTGATGAAAAGAAATTCATCTGTTTCAACTTACGCTTATTATTCGCTGTCTTATCAGTTTGTGCTACTTTTGACTGGTAAAGTGCTCTGAAAAATATCAATTGAAATCACAATCAAAACAAGATGACAATGTTACTTTTTACAGTTTTCTGTTAAATTGACTATTTTTTTATTTTTATTTTTTGCTTTAGCTATACACAGGAACAAACTATTATAATTTGTTCTAGACAGACTGTATACACACTAAATTAATTATCAATTAAGCTGTGGTAATATCAGAAATTTATATAAGTTAATATCTGTACAAATATTGTTACAACATAATAATTATGTGTTTTAATTGAATTTTCATCCACTTCCACCTTAAAATGATTGTTAATCTTACACCTATAATTGCTCACCTGTATTGCCTAGATTGTGCAAGGAAGCGTCGCGCCGTAGCTATTTCTGCTCCAAGTCTGCGTAGATCATCTCCCTCAAACTCGGGAAGGTGGGGGTACTGCATTGTTAAAACAATTGATTGTATTATGACCACTAGATAAGTACAGGTGTACCACTTACTGCTTACTGTTTCCAATATAGACCTTTATTGCACTATATTTACCACAATATAACTAATTAACATTAAATATTTCTACATCATTTCAAATATCATTCACCCTAAGATGATTAATGTGCATATCCTTTTACCAGAATACTAAGCAGATATCATTTGATAAGGAAAAGCTGACTTTTTGGATGCAATCTTACCTCAGTGTCGCTGAAGCCCTCTGTTAAAAGTTTATGGGCAAACAGCTGGGCATCAAAGTCACTCTGAATCTTATGGAACCGACCACCTGTCTCCTTGCTCAACATTCGCAAGAAATTATTAGCCGTGCTACAACAAAATCCAGTAAATAACATTAGAGGAAAAGTATCAGTAAAAGGGTGTATACAAAAGAATTCATTGACGATTAAGCTGCGACTGTCTCAGTGATTGAACAAAGTAAAGTGTTTACCTGTCTGTACAGTTGAAGGAGATGGTGTTGATTTGTACGTTTCTGTTCATGTTCATCTCTCCCACCTCCCGTAACACCAGCGTGGTACTGGAGTCAGGTTTACCATCAGTCAACATGTAGATAGCCTCAATCTCGGGGTCCTGGAATGCTAGCTGTGAATGACAGATATTCATACCACAATTATTAATTACTCCTGGTCAAATGAAATAGTTACATGAAACATCAACTTCAAGGTGTGGTAAAATGATGCGACACAAAAATCACAAGTTAAAGAGATGTATATCATATTGTTACATGTAGTTACAAAGGGCAATTCTAGTCAAGTAAAATTCAAAAAGTGTTGTAATTTTTAAACATATACACATAATATTTACATAGATAAAACAGCATCAAAGTTAGGTAAGAATCAAGTCCACTAAATGCAAAACAATTAATTCACTACACAAGACTATACATCTTTGTAAGACAAATCAGAAGATAAGTAACTAAACTATCTGTTTTACATGTACTTTAATGCTAACCTGCAGTGATTAACCTAACAAGTCTGAATTGTTCTGTACAGAAATGTATAAAGATACATTGTTTAATAAAAATATGGATAACACTTTACATCAATGATGGGAAAAAATAAAGTTTAAACTAAGCATTAAAACAGATACAAGTCTTTAATACAGACGGATATTAACCATGAATAAAGAAGGAAAACCTACCCTGAGAGCCTCTAATGTACAGGTGTTACCGCCAGCGGTCAGTTTGGATGTCCAGTTGACAGCCCTGTGACAGTTCTCTTGTGTTGCATGCTGTATACTACTGCTCCAGACCTCACATTCCCCTGAAAACCTCATCAGGTTGAACCTGTAACAGTGAATACATTGTCAGAACCAGACCTAATCACCGCCTGTACCAGTATATACATGTATACTCTGTCAGATACCGACCTCACTGTCTGTATCAGTAATACACTGTCAGATCTAGACCTCACTGTCTCTATCTATCAGAACCAGACCTAATCACCGCCTGTACCAGTATATACATGTATACTCTGTCAGATCCCGACCTCACTGTCTGTATCAGTAATACTCTGTCAGATACCTACCTCACTGTTTGTATCAGTAATACTCTGTCAGATACCGACCTCACTGTCTGCATCAGTAATACTCTGTCAGATACCGACCTAACTGTCTGTATCAGTAATACACTGTCAGATACCTACCTCACTGTCTGTATCCGTAATACACTGTCAGATCTAGACCTCACTGTCTCTATCTGTCAGAACCAGACCTAATCACCGCCTGTACCAGTATATACATGTATACTCTGTCAGATCCCGACCTCACTGTCTGTATCAGTAATACTCTGTCAGATACAGACCTCACTGTCTGTATCATTAATACACTGTCAGCTCTAGACCTCACTGTCTGTATCATTAATACACTTTCAGATCTAGACCTCACTGTCTGTATCATTAATACACTGTCAGATACCTACCTCACTGTCTGTATCTGTAATACACTGTCAGATCTAGACCTCACTGTCTCTATCAGTAATACACTGTCAGATACCGACCTCACTGTCTCTATCAGTAATTCACTGTCAGATCTAGACCTCAATGTCTGTATCATTAATACATTGTCAGATCTAGACGTCACTGTCTGTATCATTAATATACTGACAGATCTAGACCTCACTATCTGTATCATTAATACACTGTCAGATCTAGCCTTCACTGTCGTTAACATTAAATATACACTGTCAGATCCCGACCTCACTGTCTGTATCAGTTATATCTAGACCTCACTGTCTGTATCCCTAATACACTGTCAGATCTAGGCCTCACTGTCTGTATCATTAATTCACTGTCAGATCTACACCTCACTGTCTCTATCAGTAATTCACTGTCAGATCTAGACCTCTCTGTCTCTATCAGTAATACTCTGTCAGATACCAACCTCACTGTCTGTATCAGGAATACACTGTCAGATACAGACCTCACTGTCTATATCAGTAATACACAGACAGATCTAGACCTCACTATCTGTATCATTAATACACTGTCAGATCTAGACCTCACTGTCTGTAACAGTAAATATACACTGTCAGATAC
>NW_018406437.1:92672-142641 GCF_002113885.1 Mizuhopecten yessoensis
TTTTTAAAAGATACGAGATGGTCTAATTTGCGTTTGAAAGGTGACGGTAGAGGGCTGATTTGAATAATTCCGTTGTGGGGCTCGAAATAATGTCAGGTGGGAGTTTATTCCACTCGGGTATAGTTCGAGGGAAGAATGATGCCTTTCTGGTCTGGGTTTTTGAGTGGGAAATTTGATACGAAAACTGGTGGTTTGTTCGGGATTTTCTAACTGTAGGGATTAATCTGTCTGATTTTACGATAGCGATTATCAGTAATACACTGACAGATCTACACCTCACTGTCTGTATCAGTAATACACTGTCAGATCTAGATCTCACTGTCTGTATCATTAATACATTGTCAGATCTACGCCTCACTGTCTGTATCAGTAATATACAATCAGTTCAAGAGATCCCAATATGTAACAGGAATACAAATTATTGTTAGGTACAGGCTTAGGTGAGTACAAACCTGGCTCCCAGTCTATACAGCTGATCCCAGATCAGGGCGGCCACTTCCTTCTTCAGCTCAGTCATGTAGGGGTCCATTGACCCAGACGTGTCAATTAGAATCACACATTTTTTGTGGATCAATGTCCCAAACACCCGTCGACTCCCTGTAGCAAAGATATGAAATAATCACAACTACAGTACGAAAGTACATGCGACCATCTGCGTTGCTTGATTTTGTTGCAATGAAGAGAAATTATTATATTTTTTTTTTTATTAAATGTGTTAATTATAAGTCTTTTCTACTTGTGTACTTATCATTTAGCAGCCATTGTAGACGATGAAGATAGCATCATAAGACTTTCTGTGTGTACAATGTACTCATGCACCACTCAGCAGTAATTGCAGATGTTTATATAAGATTTATAAAGTGTTATAAAACTTTCTCTGTGTACTCACCACTGAGCAGCCATTGCAGACGTTTAAGATAGCGTCGCAAGACTTTCTCTGTCTGTGCTTCATAGTCCTTCAGCTCATGAGGAAGTAACTGCAGGTGTTTCATTGTGCCTTTAACGTTCACCGTGGGGAAGATGTCACAATACCTAGGTACAATAAGAAACAATATTGTTTTCACCGACTTACTACTGGAATAATGTTTAAATACTGTAACTAGATGAGAGTTGGCCAATACATCTGAAGCCTTTATGAATGAGTCGTCTACAACAAACAAAATAAAATGTGCCAAATGCAACAAGATGCTAGTAATCAATCCCAACCTCTATACATAACATTACACATCACTGTAGTGTTATGTATCACCCTGCATGACTCGCTTTCAATATCCATGCCAGATACAACTGCTACACTACATCCACCTGATTTGTGCTAGCATTGACTCATTTGATCGAATTTTGACAGAAACAAGACAATGATTTACTTTGCAGAGACGTTTTTGTGGAGACTTTTCACACTGTTCTCCTTGTGTTTACAGTCAGGGCCAGACACCATCCGATTGAGGTCGAGTTTGAGCTTTGACAAGCTGTACAGCCTCAGCCACTAAAACATACAACATGATTACAATAGAATGTTTCAATCATAAACATTGCAATTCCTTGCAATTGTTTTAAGGTAGCAATTTATTTTGATAATACAATGCATAAGAAATATTATGTCACACACAACAAAACATAACATTTCAGTTAAACACAAGTTTATACAATGAAGCATCTTGGAAACATGTTTTTTTTCTACTACATGCATAGGTATATCTTATGTTGTGGATTTGGACCATAAGTAAAATTACAGTTTGGTAATGGCTGTACAGCAATAACTATTAAGTAGGTAATAAATTACCTCTTTGGATGTCTGGACGTCCTCATGGTCTGGGATAGTGACATCCACCACCCCTCTCCTCACGGACTTCGTGGCCGGGTACTTCCTAAACACTGTACCTACAACATCAAACATCAAGTTCTAGTGGTGAAGACAATTCTAAGCAAACCACAGGTACTTCCTAACATTGTACATACTAGCATTACCAGTGTGAACTATAAAATAATATCTCATCAAAAATTTGACCAATATCTCATTATTGTCACCTATATATATATACCCCCAGTACGACAACACGCCTTAAACCCTAGTGACTTACATCTCCAGTGTGACCCATATATTCAGTGTGACTTGTATAATATATCTATATATGACTGAGCCAGTCTAACTAACATACCTGTTCCATCACCAGTCTGGCCTTTGCCGTCCAGAAAAAAACTTGAAGTTACTACTTTCTTGGTTTTGACCCGAGCCATAGGGTCCTTGGCTGAGATAGGTCGCTCTCGTGTTGATGTCCGTGTTGTAGCCTCCCGGGTTGTAGTAGCACTTGTCGGTCGCCGCAGACGTAGCGATGTCATTGTCTCTGTTTCATAATCAGTACGGGCACTCCTCTACACACACAAAAACACATAGATATCACTGAAAACCTAAAAGGTTTGATTTCATGAACTGTATGATACTGAAATTCAGAATCAAGTCCAAATATGAATTTTCACGAAAATAAATATCAAGCAATGTATTAGTGATTGAAAGTTTTTATTAATATCTCTTTGACATTTTTGTCAGAAAACAAGGGTAATCTACAGAAGTGATCTCAGTGACATCATTATCAGTATAACATAAAGGTATACTTTCCTTTAAAATAATCTGCTGTAACCATGGCTTAATTAACAGGTAATGATTATTTTACCAAAATTGGAGAATTCATTGTTTTTACCTACCGGTTTGACACTCTCGATAGGCAGCCTTGGAGCAGGCAGGCTACGGGCTTTCAGATGGGAGAACTCAGGGGCAGGTAATGCTTTTATCTGGTCTAGGTATTGATGGTGCTGGAACAGCGATGTACAAGGTCATCACATAAACAAGCATATAACATTGTATAATATTTAACCTAAAACCAAGGTCAAAATCAAACTCCTTGTAGATGATATATCAGCCTCTATATTAAATACCTAATGTACAGTACTAAATATTTGTAAATACATACATATCTGTCTCTGTACTTCTGTTTGACTGACTCCACCAACATCTGGACCTTCCTGGAGAAGTTGAGTGATTTGTCTATCTCAGCTGTAATGTGTTGGATGTCATCACTCTCAATGATTCCTACAACATAAACAAATTTCATATAGTCACCGGTTAGTTATCATGAAAAACAAGTTCCAAATCAATAAAGCTAAATAAGAAAAAATCTTTTTGAAGAATACAAAGCACTATATATATATATAATATAGACTGTAATTTTTTCAATCTTTCATATCTTAACCATTGAGTTAAATAAAGGAATTCGGTTGGTTTTGGAATGGTTACCTTGTGAAAATTCATAATACTCATGGGTTTAACTGTATTTAAATTTTTCATATGTAAAAGCCACCAGCAGATATTAGAAGACTTCTGTTCCCAATACTACAGTCGGAGTCAAACTATTTGGTAATTAAATAATAATCAACAGCAAATATTACAAAAGCTTTGACCTCTGTACACCGACCTGTTTCTCTGAACCAATGGAACCTCCCGTTGGTGCAGTGTGCCATGTTTCTTAGAACCTCCGATGTCCTGGTGATGTTGGCGTAGCGACTTGGAATGGCTCCATTTGAATTGTAATCATCTACATTGAACAGGACCACATGCAGTTTGACATTTTTGCCCGATGTTGCCTGTTCAATGAATGCTGAAGCCACATCCAGGGTTTGATCGGGCACGCCACTGGTAAACAGGTATATTCCCTCTGGTTCTGTAACATACCAAACACTGTGTGTTATACTGACATTACCTCTAACAATTAATTAAATCATATTTGGATTATTCAATCTTTTACATCAGATGATTTACATGTATGATAATTATAGTTCTGAAATTGACTTGATAATTTTGTTGGGACTGCAATCACTATCTCTGATATTGTTCATTATGCTAATGTGTTATAAAATATTAAAAAAAAAGTGAAATTAAGTGTCTTTAGAACTGTTTAACTGTCTAATTTGATTTGGTTATTGTGAGATATCTACATATAGTACAGTTAGGCCTAGGTAAATTTAATCTCATTATTCAACTTTGAGGATTACCCAAATTGAATAGTATCATCCAAAGATAAGTGAAAGTTTAACCTTTAATCAAAGCCCCCGGAGTACAGGTGATACATAATTTCGGACATAGTAAGTATCTATACAACTGACCTATGTGGTGACTGGCCTCCTGCTCATTCTCAATGGCCAGTTTGAAGGCAGACATGAAGTTCCTGCTGCCTCCACATTGTAGGTCCAGTACCCATCTGTACAGAACAAAACAACTACCTCAGTCACAATTACCTCAGTCACATACTGTTGATCCAGTACTCAGAAAATGTAAGTACATCAATCAAAGTTAAAAGAAATAAAACTAACTTGAAGATGAGTTCCCATTGATTTACCATTGGAGTAAATCAGTGGTTCCCTGTCTTTAATACAGATAAACGTTTGTGTCAAATAGTGAAATATTGAAAAAATAAAAATAGTGAAAATGAAAAAAGATAGCTGCACCATTGTAATAGTATTTTCTTTCAGAAAAACAATATGTGTGTGTTTAATAGTTCCCTACCCTGCAACAGTAGGCTTAACACTTGTTTTTGAGAGCCTTACCTAAAGCAGTACCACAAATAAAAGAATCAAAGGTTTCTTGATGTTCATATTAGGATATATAGCATAACCCGGTACATATCTTGTACGTGAGAAGAAATGGCAAATTTTGATTTCAAAATAACTACATTGTGTTATACCATAACTATATTACAAATAAATAGCACTAACAAGATGTTCATTTAGCTATACTATACCTCCAAGCATCCTGCAGATTCTCAGTAGTTGGTTTCATCATGATGGGACGCCACCCTACTGCCTTACTACCAAACCTAAAGCCAAGGAGACATAAACATCACATCAACACATAGATTCTTATGTCTAGAATGACTGTGTAGATACTTGTGTCTAGAATGACTGTGTATATATTTATGTCTAGAGTGACTGTGTAGATATTCATGTCTAGAGTGACCGTGTAGATATTCATGTCTAGAATGACTGTCTACATATTCATGTCTAGAGTGACTGTGTAGAAATTTATGTCTAGAGTGACTGTGTACATATTCATGTCTAGAGTGACTGTATAGATATTTAGGTCTAGAGTTACTGTGTAGATATTCATGTCTAGAGTGCCTGTGTAGATATTCATGTCTAGAGTGACCGTGTAGATATTCATGTCTAGAATGACTATGTAGATATTCATGTCTAGAGTGACTGCGTAGATATTCATGTCTAGAGTGGCTGTTTAGATATTCATGTCTAGAGTGGCTGTGTAGATATTCATGTCTAGAGTGGCTGTTTAGATATTCATGTCTAGAGTGGCTGTGTAGATATTCATGTCTAGATTGACTGTGTAGATATTTGTGTGTAGAATGACTGTGTAGATATTCATGTCTATAGTGACCGTGTAGATATTC
Organism: Mizuhopecten yessoensis; assembly: GCF_002113885.1. Classification (NCBI taxonomy): domain Eukaryota; kingdom Metazoa; phylum Mollusca; class Bivalvia; order Pectinida; family Pectinidae; genus Mizuhopecten; species Mizuhopecten yessoensis. The sequence goes on from NW_018406437.1 coordinate 98,126, forward strand.
ATGTCTAGAATGACTGTGTAGATATTCATGTCTACTACCAAACCTAAAGCCAAGGAGACATAAACATCACATCAACACATAGATTCTTATGTCTAGAATGACTGTGTAGATACTTGTGGCTAGAATGACTGTGTATATATTTATGTCTAGAGTGACTGTGTATATATTCATGTCTAGAGTGACTGTGTAGATATTTATGTTTAGAATGACTGTGTAGATATTTATGTCTAGAATGGCTGTGTAGATATTTATGTCTAGAATGACTGTGTACAGATTCATGTCTAGAGTGACTGTGTAGATATTTATGTCTAGAGTGGCTGTGTACATATTTATGTCTAAATTTATACAGTAGAAACTTATGTCTAGAGTGACTGTGTGCATATTTATGTCTAGAGTGACTCTGTAGATATTCATTTCTAGAATGACTGTGTACATATTCATGTCTAGAATGACTGTGTAGATATTCATGTCTATAGTGACTGTGTAGATATTCATGTCTAGAATGACTGTGTACATATTTATGTTTAAATTTATACAGTAGAAACTTATGTCTAGAGTGACTGTGTGCATATTTATGTCTAGATATATATATAGAGTGACTATGTAGATGTTTATGTCTAGATATAGAGTGACTGTGTAGATGTTTATGTCTTAAATATCTATGTTTGGACTGACTGTGTAGAGATATATATATCTGGAATGACTTGTTAAATATCTATGTTTGGACTGACTGTGTAGAGATATATATATCTGGAGTGACTTTGTAAATATCTATGTCTGGACTGACAGATTTAACATTAAGATGTTTACTTTATATTGCAGCCTGTCTTGATGAATTCATAAAAAGATATTAAGTATGTGATATAACAAAACTAATACCAAAATGAACCTTACAGTAGTAATATGTATATCCTGAATATAAAGTTCAAAGGTTATCAAGTATCCTCTCATGATACCCTGGACATTAGCCATACAGTTGCTGACAGATGACGGAAAGTGCAGTACAGGATTCCTATATAAATATTCCCTTAATAATACATAACACAAAAAATATTTTCAGATTTGTTCAAAAAGTTTTCAGGACTGAGGGTAGAGTCTTACACAGCGGCTTAGTGACACTTACGCGACAATGTTAAAGAAGTTTTTGTTGGCAAGTTGCTGCTCCAACATTATCCTCAGAGAGTGCTGGATGTGGACCAAGTAGTTAACATTGGACACAGACATGTCAACTAGGATCACAACACTGTAAATAAATAAACAGATTATGTTATACCGCCATCTGCATCCTATATTAATAATTGTATTAAACATGAGGCCTTACGGGCCTGTATCACTCCTGTTTTTCAAAGTCATGGACAACCATATCTTGTATCTGAGACCTTCAAAGTACGTTTGTAGCTCAAATTATGTTTTAACAAAGAGAATAGCAAGCAAGTTAACACTAGATTTACAAGCGAATGCATACTCCATTGTAGATTAGATTCACAGTGACCTTGACCATTGGAAATATTTAGTATTTTCATAAATACTTGGTCTTTGTACAAAACATTATCAAAATCTTAAGTAAAAAAAAAAGTTGTCAGAGTGACATCACTGCATTGATTGAACATTTTCCATACATAATAAAAGTGACCTTGATCTTTAAAACATTAAACACAAATTCATTTGTTGTATTCTCACACTCATTGATGTTTGCATCAATTTTGATCAAACCCATGAAGAAATTAAGTTGTTACAGGGATGATGGTGTGTTGCGATTGGATTCAGTGTAATGGAACGGACATAAATAGGTTCTGTAACACTTCATGCCACCCATAGAAAAGGCAAGGGCATGAAATATGACTTGGAGCTGGAGGGATAAATAAACAAGGAACACTTCACCATGGTATAAGCTTTCTTGCCCTTCAGAAAATGCAAATAAAATCATAATATTGCTGTCAATATTTGACACCATGTATGACCCACTTTTTCTCAGTAACTGATCCGAATAGCCTCCTGCTGCCACAGGCTAGCCAGTTGATGCGGCGTTCGTACAGACTGACTACCTCATTGAGTTGTTTCTGGTACTCAAACAGGTGGGTCATGTCCACATGGATGTTCTTCATGGACCCATCGTGCCACTGGAACTGTACCATGGCTTTCTGTAACATAAACACAGACATCAGAAGTTGTATTGTAGACAGTGTAATTTTATAATTTTATCAAGTGAATTATGGTTGTGTTATAGTTTCTTGAGATTGCATTGCTCCTCAACACAGTTATACCCACGAGTACCTACCTCATGGACCTGGGACTGGACAGCCTTTTTGATGACAGGGATGAACTCCTCTTTGTAGGAGTATGCATTAGGAGCCAGTACCTGGTACAAGTCTAGACGTTTGGCTGCAATGTAATAGTTCAAGATCTTCATATTCAGTTATAAAACATATATCTTAAACAAATTTGGAAGAATATATCTGGTGTTGTACATAATATGTACATCTAGAGACATCATTAATTATATTGTTACCTTTAAGACCATGCTGCTGGATCCAATTTATAGAAGTCCTGGGCTGGAATTTTGGCATTTCTATGCGTAGTGGAAGGTCATGACCTGGTGGACGGGGTAGGAAACGGGACTGGGGCAGCTTGGCTACCTCCGTGGTGATCTAGTCACAGAAATATAACATTGATTGACCTTTTATCACGATTTTAATGAATCTTAATCTCATTCCTATTTATTAGAAGTTAATCAACACACTTACAATCATCAGCATGATCACTCAATGTACAATTAATCTTAATCAATGTATTGATCATATTACATAAAATAAATCTATATATTTAGTTATCATATCACATATATTAACAAGCACCTACATGTATATATGCTTAGTGGGGGTTTTTTAAATCCTGTAGAGAACATTGCAACCCACTGGCCCTCATCATGGCATCATCTTGTACACTTCAGCTAGGAAATACTGGTACATGTCAAATGTGATGTAGAATATTGGAAAAGAAGAAATAGTCCCATGTAGTACATCATTTATTATTGAAAGAAGATCTATCGATTCTTGTGTCTAACCTCATTCATGATGCTGATGAGTGCACTGCCCATCATTCCATTGCGCATCTCTTTGATCTTGTTAATAACGTCCTGGCACTTCTGAATCTCTTTCAGTATGACACTGATTTCTGTACCTGTGTATATCTGCTCCTGTTGTAACAAAGAAACAGTAAGTATTAATGATTCAGCCTTCAGTATTGACACTGATTTCTATATATATATATGTTAGAAGTGGCAGATCTCGTGGGGTTTTCTGGGTTTCAAAAACTACCCAGTCTGGGGATTAATACGCTCTTTAAAAACCCACGGGAGTATAATTCCACTAGTCCAACCTCTGAAACTAGTAGATTTCATATCAGCTACTGAAAATTGAATTTCCCTTGATGTCATGTTAACCTACCTCACAGGTGGCGGTGTAGCAATGGTAACTCCCTCCTGATGCATCCGACAAGTGCCTCAGGGTAATCTGTCATACAAAAAAAACACATGAATATTTCATATAGTGTTCTTGAGTCTGTTTCATTATCAATCGTTGTACGGCACTATTTTCACTACTTTTGGAAAGGGGCCCCTGGCTCTAGTACTGGAAATATTGTGTCACAATAATTGATATATATATTAGAAATTTTCAGAATTATACCAAAACTTTGTACAGAATTAATGGCTTTAAACTTTGAGTACTCAATTTAACCCATTAAAATAGCATACTTAAACATTTAACTACATATTAGATGAGTATCTAGTATAGACAAGGATAATCGAGGAGGGGGCTCTGGGGCCTTTGACACTCTACAACTGAAGTTTTTTCCCTCATACATATTTCCCATTTTATTTTAGTTTTATATATAATGACCCCTCTAATCTTTTTATATTGACTAAAATTGCTGAAAATGTCCCATAGCCTTCAGCTCCCAGGACTTTCTTGATATGGTAACATTAGTGTGTCCTTACATTGGTGAGGTGGTTACTGCAGTCATATGCCACAGTTTGAAGTGGCCTCTCCTCTCCAACACCCATCTGGTGAATGTAGTCACAGAGTATCTCCGAGGTCTGGTCAGGCCTGCAGGATAAACACCAAGAATTTATCATAACAGTTGTTATGTTGTTAAGAGTACTTATCCTTAGTTCTGGTCTAGTCTACATGATAAACAATAAATTACAGTGACCACTTTACAGACTGGAATAAGATAACATTAATGTACAATAATAAAATATCTTCTATTGGGTCATTGGATTTCATTATTCTAGGTCTGAGAAAACCATGATCAGCATGTTTAGCATCGATCTCCGATGCTTAAACAAAACAGTAAGTTTTGAACTTACACACTGCCAAGGATGATGACTACAGAGTCTATGTCCTGGATCTTCATCACGTGTTTCATGGCCTTCAGGAGGTTACAGCCACCCGACGCCTTCATTCTCATTACCCACTCCTTGGCCTCCTCTATGCTGTAAACAAATGTCAACATACATCAGGTCTCTCTACTGTACACAAATGTCAACCTACATCAGGTCTTCTATACAGTACACAGATGTCAACATACATCAGGTCTTCTATACTGTACACAAATGTCAACATACATCAGGTCTTCTATACTATACACAAATGTCAACATAGGTCAAGCCTTTCTATATATATACTGTAACAAATGTCAACATACATCAGTTTTTCTCTACTGTACACAAATCTAAACAAACATGAAAAGTTTTATACTGTACAAAATTATCAACACGTAAAAGTTTTTTTATATTGTACACAAATCAAAAATCAGGTTTTCCTTGCTGTATATAAAACACACAAATGTCAACTTAGTTATAAACACTCCCTATAATCTACACAAAATATTAACATACATCAAGTCTTACTTTATTCTGTTTACAAATGTCAACATATACCAGGTCATTTTTTATACAGCAGTTGCAAATGTATGCCCCTAGGTTTGTACTTAATCTTACAGTGATGATGTCCCTGGAGGTACACCCATGCCACCTACTCCATGTCTGGACAGTTATATAGGGTACTTACATCCTACAATTCACATCACGAGAGACCGGCCAAAGAGGATCAATATCTGTCCCAAACGACATCAGGTAAATCGCCGTCCTTGTGGAAAACTGCTCATCTAACATGTGCTAGAATAACCAAACGTATATAACAGGTAAAAAATAATATTTAGTTAGTAACAGGTAATGGGTTACAAATTAACAATTCAGTTTGTGTGGAACATCAAACTTCTGAACAATATATTGTATACTTATAAAATGTGTAATATGTACCATGTGTTAAAAAAAACAGTTATCACAGAATGAAATTGCATTGAGTTACACACATCTCACAAGTGCCCTACATCCCACCCTTCAATACTTTGTTACTTACAATCAGAGATTCCTGAAAAGTTGTAAGTCTCCCAAAACCAGCATTGGCATCAGAGTTGTCCACTAGAACAGCAACACGCTTGCCTCTGATGTTACCAAACACCTACAATTTAAGGACAAGTGAGTGTCAAACTAATAAAAACAGTCTAGAGAAAAATTGGTCAAGTCCACTCAAGATAAATAAAAAACCACATACAACGATGATCATCAATAGATAAACAAAGTAGAGGTAAACAAAATGATCTTTTCAATATACTGCTTGCCCTTAACTGACTTAGAGACCAACTAAATGATCACTACAAAATACAGCTCAACCAAGACAAGCAAAATGATCTCTTTCATGTACTGCTTGGCCTTTATAGACAAATCAGTGACAAACTAAATGATCTCGGAGACACAATGCTCACCCGTTTACTACCCTGTAGGAGCCACTTGATCCTTTTGGTGTACATCTCTATGGAACTAAAGGAAAACAGAAACAGTATGTTACTACATGTACCAATATCATAATTCATCAACTCTTTTAACTTGTAAGTGTCTAATATTCATAGTGTGATGTTGTAACCATGTGTTCAGTATGTATTTAAAAAAAATGATGTACACACATGTTCGGGTACAGTATTCAAACAAGGACATAGGTTCTTTGTATTCATATGGTATCCATACTCACGTGTTCAGTCGATATTCAAACTCGTTGACATTGTAAGCCTCAAACTGTATGTGCTGTGATGGTTTCCCTGTCCTATGGTCTGGCTGTAAACTGGAGAAATAATACTATGCACTGAGTACATTAAGTGAAGTAAACAAGCATGATCATACCTAAAACAATAGTAACAGAAATATTCTTTTGAAATTAACAATGACCAATTGATAAAAAAATAGCATCAACAAATGGAACTAAAAGAGTTTATGAAAAATTTCAAGACCTGCATCAAGATATAACAAAAGAAAAGGAAAAACATTAAACACACATCATACACTCATAGGATCATGTTCAGTGTCCTAACACAAGTGTAGTATATATAGTCAATGTAAGTTAACAAATTATATTGGTTGTATATCCTGTAAACTATCCTCAACAGTTAGTAGGGAGTATAACTATATGTATACATGTGTCCTCAACAGTGTTTACATTATTAGTAGTTAGCGTCCTCTATAACACATTAAGTGTGTAGTACATGTATAACTAAAAGTATATATGTGTATCATTAACAGCACAATGAGTTAAGAGTAACTATTCTAAACAGAGTGTTGAGTTTTGGTAGAGTGACTTATCCTCAATAGAGTGTTGACTTTATGAGTACCCTTACTTTCCAACTTTGCCCTTGTCCACCAGGTCCTTGAGTGTGAGTTGAAGATACTCAAGGCTGTGGAACTTTAGCCATTCCTCTGATGTTTGTAGCTCAGAGGCAGTAACAGACTCAGCATGTTTGAGGCTCTGAAAAATAAATATTTAGTTTAAGCTATTACAGATAATTGTTCTTCAGTAATTGTTTACTTGTTTTCCAAATATTGTCTTTTGATGACTTCTTAGGAGATTGAGAGAATGGGGAAACGTGTCTTAAAATAACTGTTAAACATTTCATCTATTATCAACAAAGATATGTAGCAATTTAACCTCATTTACTACTGCATACACATATTTCTTTTTATAAATACATGAAGTGGGAAACACCTCACCATTAAGTCGATGGTCTGGTTGACATGAGTGACAGTCAATGGGTGTGGGGGTCTTGCATTTTTCACCACAACAGATTGCCAGGGAATAACACCTCTGGAACTGAAACAGTAAATATAATGAAACACTTGTTGGTTACAAACATGATCACACAAGCTCTGTCAACACCATTTCATCATATTATTTACAGAGTAACAGTAGTACAGTTCAGCTATTGATGAAAACTGTTAACATATTTTATTGTTGTATTTGGACAGCAGCGGCCTAGTTTGAGCACAAGTTATTATAATAACATTGCAAAGGCCCTCACCATAAGAGAGCTGTTGCTAAATTCAAAGGTCTGAATGACCTGCAGGTTAAATTAGCTGTAAGCTACTACTTCAAATCTAAAACAGATTGCATACTTCAATTTTAAATGCTGCTTTTGATCTTTTGTCAATTTCTAAGTCCTGGTGTCTCAAAATAAAGGAAAATTCATTTCTTTTTATATTATCCGATAACTAAAATATAACAAGATGCTTCATCTGTTGGTTAGAAAAGAAGGGCCATCAGTGACCACCAATGATGTCTTAACGAGTAAGTCATCTGTAGACTGACAGTCCTAGGCCTGTTATTAACTTTTATGTAAATATTCAAAATTAAAACATCTTATTTGAAAAAAAAAATCTATAAAATTAAGACACTTACTCTTGATCTTCTCCAAGAAGTTCATCAATATCCTCATCATACTCGTCCTCTTCTTCTTCATCATCATCATTGATAATTCCAAGTTCCTGATCAGCATCAGAAATCACTTCTTTTTCATCTTTTTCTTTAAAATTTTCCTCCCTTAAAACGTAATGAAAATTGATGTTAATTTATTACACTGTGTAAGAACGTACACTGAGACTCAGATCTGTAAGATACAAAATCTACTGACCTACTAAGCTCTTAGTTTGTCTCCATGAACTTGTATATCTATATAGGTACACAGATGCTTCTCTTTTTTGAATTCAAGTGTACCCTTGTCAGATTTAATAAAGGACTTTATTGTCTGCGAAATGTTCTTAATTACCTTTTTATTTCTGGTTATTTTAATAGAATGCAGCCTGCTGAATCTATTTCAGATGCGGCAGAGCATGCAGAGACTGTCACTGTTGGGTCACGGGAGAGGGGAATTAAGATGATTCCAAACAGTTAAGAAAGAAAAATGGTAGTGTATACTGTACACAGCATTGCATTTTGGTGATTGCCACAAAAATACTCTAGATCCACGACTGTGGGTTGATTGAAAACTAATGCAGCTGATAAAGTTGATCACTCACGACAAACTTATTGTAGTGCAATCAGGGTCAACTTTATAAACAGAAGCCGACCCTAGGGATTACGGCAAGGGTTAGATACTATCAATTATATCCTCTAGTCCGATTTTAGATTCAGCATGGACAAGTGGACCACATCATGATGCCTCTGTCAATAGTGTAAACTTTATAAGTTACATGGTACACCTAGCTACTACCCTACTCCCTAGGAATGATGTTCAGACTTGAGGTTTTCCAGTCAAATCAAATCAAATCAAAAGTTTTATTTAACGTCGTTACAATAATACATGTAAAGAGGGATACTAAAGAAAATGTTATATCGAACACCTGCTCTCTAGGTACTAGCCTCGTCTGCTAATATACACACATATATATATATATAAGCATACAATTGTAGGTGTTCGACAGACGAGGCCTGAACCTGTGCATGTCTTGTACTTTTCAGGTGTGACGTGAACAACACAACGATAGATAACATGTGACATAGACGGCCTGAAACTCAATGATCTCTTACTCTGATTCCTCGATCACGGGATCGATGTAGGGGTTTCTTCTTCTCCCAAAAATACCTTCCATTTTGTCGTCGCTATAACAGTGTGTCAAGAGCTGCGGCCATTGTTGTTTTCGTGTTGCCAATACTGCGGCAGTACAGCATTAATGAAAATTTTGCGTTCTGATTGGTCGAAATTGAGAGCACTTGTTTTTGTGGCGCACTTTTTAAATTGATTGATGATTTCTTATGAAATGTTTAACGATATGTGTTGGCAGTAATTAGGGAAGTAATGACATAATTTATGATTCACAGGAACCCGTTACATTCATAAATATTTTAGTACTTGTATTCGTATTCAATTCAATAATTTTATTGTTCATTTATAGCTACAGAGTAACTTGTACAGAGAAACTGCAATAGTGAACAATATAAATAAACTTACACAGAAGCCAGGCCCACACTCCTCAGTTCAAGTGACTGTTTTATATATTAGCACGAATCAAGTATAAGTTGCATATTGTCAGAAGATAAAATATGTGTTAAAGTATTTGTGTCTAGTATAGAATAGTTTTGAATATATCATTACTTAGATAGTCCTTTATCAGCTGTGCATTATAGCCACACCTGAAGAAGTGTTCTTCATCTTATAGAATAAGACAATTTTTTATGTATATACTCTTTGCTCTCTAGTTTTTTTTCTTGATCTTCCTATTGCCAGTTCAAGGTTATGCTCACACAATCTGAATTTTGTATATAATTTATTTTTATCTGTCATCGCTTGTAGTTTCCTGTAAAAGTTAGTTTCAAATTCTTTAAAAATGCTAGTTTTAATTCTCTATGTTACGGTTATTATCCTAACAAATACGTACGCGTGACTCTTATCGTCTGCTCCTGTATATTTAATTAAGGTTGTGTTAATCATCTTCACAAATGTTGTGTACACTCAGAGACACCTAATGAATTATATATACTTCCCTGGTACACTCAAATTGTCTTGTTATCTGTGATATCTTAATGCAATGTCACCAACATAGATTTCTACATGTTTCACAGGACTTCGTGAATTTTTCTTGCAATCACTGTAGTGGTCTTATTTTTGGGAAAAAAATTTGACGAAATTTGATAGATAGTTCGCTTTGGAGACATACAAATGTACCTTGGGCAAAGTTCGAATATGTGTCCATAGAGAGTTTCACCACCACACTGACTGCCATATAGTTATCTCTCGTTACGGCCTCATTTCTGGTATGTCATGAAGCAAAATCACTCGTATGTTTGCTTTGGACTATATGGAATGCCCTACCTGTCTTATAATATTAAATTTAATTACGTTATGTGGTTATACCATTTACATTATAAAGGTTTTTGCATGCATGATCGTAAGAGGTGACTTATGTGGGTCCAATATATGGGACCCCCGACAGAATCGTGAGTTTTCTTATAAGCCTTCTACTAAGGATGGTATTGAAAAGACTATTGCTACATTCAGTTGTAGTGCGAAATGACCATTTTCTTTTATTTGTTAAAAAAATTGTTTTTGATGGAGCGGAGATCTTCAGTTTATTGTCAGTAATATCGGACTTTTAAAAGTTGTTAACTAGTACAGGAACTTATTGTTCCTCCTCATTGTTTGATACATTGCCACTTCTTGATTAGCCAGTTACACCGTCTGCTCTAGAAACTTGTAAAGTATACGTAGCTCTTGATTTTTCCATGCCTTATCTAGTTTTTTCTTGAAACGTGTTCGTGCTCGGTGCCGTGACTACCCTTTGTACAGTAATGGATTCCATATTTTAGCTACTGTCAGCGAGAAAACAGTTGAATCTCCTGCCTGATTTGGCCCTCTGTGAATCTATCATTCTTGACATTTCCTCTCGAGCTACATGTTTTATTGGCGATAACAACCAATCAAGTTGATTCTCTAGTTATACCCGTGCTTCTTATTCCTTGAATTACATGAATGTACCGTATATACAGCCGGGAACTTGCAGTAGCGGACGCCCAATGTTTGCATTTGAAAATTGACTGCTCTGTTAGATTTTTTTATATCCTTTTTTTCTGGTTCCGTAACAAATACAATTTAAAAAAACCGACGCTTAATTATTTGCTTTTCCTCTGTTGCGTTATTCTAAACCTAAGTACTAATTTCCTAGTTTGGAATAGATATCTATTTACGCTTTCCTGTGGGTTTTTTTTATTGATTATTGCTCCAAATTGCCTTAGCGTTATTTTAAACCCCCGTAGAACATTAATTTTAAATTCCTTCATTGATTGTCTTGTAAACATCCTTGCAGTATTCCTTTTTCGCAATATTCCATTTTCCTTGTTATATCATCGTAAAATAAGTAAATTATGACGTCACAATAAGATTTCGACTGGAGAAGTCAATTAAAAATCAGGATAAAAACCACATAACTAATTCTGATTACTAGTGTACTCAAATATGTTATTGATAGAATTGGAGAAAAACAATCATCCCCTACGTTGAGGGTATGCCGAAGAAAATCTCAACCCTCGGGGTAAGATGATTGAAGCAAGCAATGGGTTAGACAAGCAAGAACATCATCCCTCGGGTTGAGATCTCTCTATCATAACCTTAGAGTAGGGAACTATTCTATGAACCCCCACATATGAGGAGGGGGCGATCATATCTCTACGTGTGAGGTAATTAGAGAACACAACAAAACAGCCTCAATTTTATAATCGTTTTATTGAACAATAAATGATATAACTTTTAAAACCGAATTTAATAACAATGTACAAAAATATAAATGTATCACTTTACACAGTAATAGGACTAAATTCATATTCATACTTCATTTATCTACTGCATTACAATAGCAGAAGTGGAGGTCAATTACACCTCCCATAGTTCTAACAAACATAATTACTATAATATGATGTGTCACGTTTGAAAGAGACACAATTTCAATTGGTAAAAATTGCATTGACATTGCAACATTCAAGATTTCACATGTAACATATTTTTTTACATTGTAAAACATTTATATCACGTATACAATTTTTACTAACATATAATGTGTTTAGAATAATCTCATGTAATCTGATCCTGTTAGATAGCATTGTCCCCGAGGTCTGAAATACATCATTGTAGTCAATTAAGGATCACTGTCCCATAGCAGGCAAACGCTAGAAAACAATCCACTGTTTTTTGTTCGTATAAACCGAACTCGCTCCTTTACTAATTTGTTTTAAATATAACTAGCGTCGTTGCAGGGGTACTACATGTAGTACTACCGTTGACTAGCAGCTCAGTTCTTAAGAGTGAAATTACGTATAATGATAAGATAATCTTGGTTAACATCCAGGTATGTCCTCATATCATTCTTACACTCAAATCACTGTTGTTGATTGGTGTTAAGTTTTGTTTTCATTAAGTTCCGTAAGTTATGTTTTTGTTTTCAGGAACGATTTATCTTGTCATCGTCGGGGTCACCATCTACGTCCTTTAAGGCTGTCATGTAATGATCTGTTTCTACGTGGCAGACATATTACTATATTTTTTAGTGCCATCACGTTTATTTGTTTGTGGCCTTTGCCAACCACCGGAAGGCGTCCCCGTATCCATTTTTCTTCAGTAGACTACACATAAACAGCTGACACTTCCGGCGTTGTGATGTATCATCATCCGCCTCCTGGAATCTCGCCTCCTGGAACAACCATTAGTATATTAAAACAGGGCGAGATAACTATAACAAGTTTTGCCGAGATAAGACGGCCATTGTGATATTAAAACAGGGGCAGATAACTTTAACAAGATTTATCTAGGTGAGACGAACAATGTGATATTTAAACAAGGGGCAGATAAATATAACAAGACTTGTCTAGGTGTTACAAACATTATGATATTAAAACAGGGGCAGATAACTATACTGGAACTTGTCTAGATTTGACGAACAATGTGATATTTAAACAGGGGCAGATAACTATAACAAGACTTGTCTAGGTGTGACGAACAATGTGATATTAAAACAGGGGCAGATACCTATAACAAGACTTGTCTAAGTGAGGCAAACATTGTGATACATAAGTATTAAAACAGGGGCAGATAACTATACTGGGACTTGTCTAGATTTGACGAACAATGTGATATTAAAACAGGGGCAGATAACTATACTGGAACTTGTCTAGATTTGACGAACAATGTGATATTAAAACAGGGGCAGATAACTATACTGGGACTTGACTAGATTTGACGAATAATGTGATATTAAAACAGGGGCAGATAACTATACTGGGACTTGACTAGATTTGACGAATAATGTGATATTAAAACAGGGGCAGATAACTATAACAAGGCCTGTCTAGGTGTGACGAACAATGTGATATTAAAACAGGGGCAGATACCTATAACAAGACTTGTCTAGGTGTGACGAACAATGTGATATTAAAACAGGGGCAGATAACCATAACAAGACTTGTCTAGGTGTGACGAACAATATGATATCAAAACAGGGGCAGATAACTTTAACAAGACTTGTCGAGGTGAGACGAACTTTGTAATATAAAAACAGGGGCAGATAACTATAACAAGTCCTGTCTAGGTGTGACGAACAATGTGATATTAAAACAGGGGCAGATAACTATAACAAGTCTTGTCTAGGTGTGACGAACAATGTGATATTAAACCAGGGGCAGATAACTATAACAAGTCCTGTCTAGGTGTGACGAACAATGTGATTTTAAAACAGGGGCAGATAACTATAACAAGGCCTGTCTAGGTGTGACGAACAATGTGATATTAAAACAGGGGCAGATAACTATAACAAGTCCTGTCTAGGTGTGACGAACAATGTGATTTTAAAACAGGGGCAGATAACTATAACAAGGCCTGTCTAGGTGTGACGAACAATGTGATATTAAAACAGGGGCAGATCCCTATAACAAGACTTGTCTAGGTGTGACGAACAATATGATATCAAAACAGGGGCAGATAACGTTAACAAGACTTGTCGAGGTGAGACGAACTTTGTAATATAAAAACAGGGGCAGATAACTATAACAAGTCTTGTCTAGGTGTGACGAACAATGTGATATTAAAACAGGGGCAGATACCTATAACAAGACTTGTCTAAGTGAGGCAAACATTGTGATACATAAGTATTAAAACAGGGGCAGATAACTATAACACGACTTGTTTAGGTGTGACGAATATTATTTTCTCAAAACTGGGACATATAACTTTAACAAATCCTGTCAAGCAATTGTACCTACCTGATTCAGATGACACTGTAGGCCAAATTTCATTATGAGCTCTTCCTTGCCGATAGCTGTTGCTTTGTCCGTCTTGTTACCAAGTATAAGAATAGGAACCGGAGGTATATCGGGGTCTTCAACGATCCTCTGAAACACAACATCAGAGAAAATATTAAACCAGCAATATACAGATATATAAGTTTTCTGTACATGTTTTGAATATAACAGGATTTGTGATCCGGATGGGATATTTAATAAGATATATATCTTGAATTGAAACTGATTCATGAATGTTATCATAAAATAGCTATAATATTTAAACGTAGATACGAGCTCGTGAGACGTCGGACACATTTCTTTCTGACATAGCAAAGGTGAAATTATTTGCACATGTATTTTTAGAAGTACATAATTATACTATAGTGTGAAGCAGGGATTCACGGAGATGTTTAAAGGGTTATTAGGTGTTTAGTTGTGTGAGAGAGGGGTTGTATGTGTGAGAGAGGGGTTGTGATGCGTGAAAGAGAGTTTGTGAATTGTAGGGTTATTAAGGGTACGTATGTACGAGGAGGGGTTGTGATGTGTATAGGATTATCAGGGTACGTTTGTATGAGAGAGGCATTGTAATAATTTAGGGTTATTAGGGGTAGGTATGCGAGAGAGGGGGGTTGAGACGTGTAAGATTATTAAGAGTATGTAGTAAGGCTATTAGATGTACGTATGTAGATGACAACTATTGTGATTTTTACCGAAAGTTCGTTTTTGCTCTCCTGGAGTCTCTCTCTGTCTGCCGAGTCGATGATGTAAACAATCCCATCTACAGCGGGGAAGTAATCCAGCCAAACTCTCCGCACTTGGGAAGAAAAGAAATATATCCTCATATGTAGCTATTTTCATGTTATTTCGATTGAACATTTGAACGTATTATTTTTTAGTTACAAAAAGAATCACACATATTAGCGTATGCCCAACACTGCCTTATCTTGAACAGTGTAAACTGTCCTCAAATGTTGTGAAACACTTTCTAATATTATGGATATGTTTTGAACTTTAAAGGGACATATCTTTAAAACAATGTTTCATATGTGTCCCTGCTGTCCTCTTTGCTTCGTAACCGACACAGTATAAGACGAGTTTTCACTCGCTAAGATCGTACTAACCCCAGAGAACGCACTTACTTGTCATATGTCCGCCGAGATCGTATGCCTGTATGGTAAGTCCACCAATAGTCATCTCTTCACATCCTATGGAGACAAAGAATATCACGGGTACTTACAAATGTTCATAGACAGCATATGCTGGGCCAACGTCTGATTGTGGTTGTATTGTTGACTGAGCGTTGGTGTTATCCATAGAATATTTCCAATTAGTGTCTTATATATTAGAAACTCCATATCATATACAAAAAAAACCCTCTTGTTTATTCAATAATCAAAATTTACTTGATGTTGCCATTTATTGATTCCAGTTATATATTCTGAATTCCATCCTGGCTCAACGTTATAAATTTCAAGATAACCTTCGCCAAAGTTGATTTACATGTAACTTTGGGATGCAAGAAACTTACGTGCGGATAACATTGGGATAACGTGTTTAACCAACTTTTTGCCGATTTGTGCCAACGTTACATCCTACGCTTTCTGACCAATAATGGTGGTGGACCATGAGGAGTCATCGGGGCCTTAGGACACCCAATCCCCTGTTTCGGTAATGATACACAAGGACCCTTTTGAACCATGCATGCTTTTATAAAGCTCTAGACCCCATATAAGACATTGTCACTTGTACAAGTTCCACGCTCTCCCATGCCCCACGCCAGTCCCTCATACAGGTAAATGAAAATGCATTAATCAACTCACGTGCCTGGCCTGTCGGCGGGAACTGCACAGCACGTCCTGTCTTCAGCATGGTCAGTAGGGTGGACTTGCCCGCGTTGTCCAGTCCAACAATCATGATCTTAGCGGTTCTATTGAAGCCTTTGAAAAATCAGCACTTATCTTTATTAAATCTATCACAAGTATATATTGCTCATTTTTAAGGTGTTTTAAATGTCAGCTCTTGACTTCCATGCATGACGTATTAGTGAAATAAATAGAGTATTCTAATTGAAACAATTGAATTTTCTGTTTCCTACATTTACCGAAATGAAAGAAGTCATGCAGTGCGCCATCAACATTTTGGGAAATGAAAAGAATGAATTTATTTACATTGCGTGTATTTTTTTATTTCACACTATTGCTAAATTACATCACACAGCTTTCTCGTGTATATGATACGTATATCTTAAAAGAGACCCCCATAACTCTTTTGAAAAAGTAATTATAAAATAGATAAAATAAACACTTACATGATTGGGGTTTAATGAGACAGTATTTAAAAGTTAATCTAAATTATCATTATCCGTACAAATTTTTTAGTTGAATATGCGTATGGATAAAATGAGTACGTACCGAAAAATTGCAGAACTGACTGCATCCAATCCCAGAGAAACATGGTTTTGTTGAAGTATTGTCCTAGACGCTGGCAATGCCGTTCTAGTTTCGTGTGTAAAAGGTTAAAGTTGTGCTATAGTTGGTATTTCAAGATATTTATACTGGAAGAAAACACAATATCATTAGCGATTGCTTGGCTGGCGCTGACATAGCACAGAATGACACGGCACATGTAACGTAAACACGGCCACGTGGCCAAGGTTTGTTCGAGTTATCCCCCTTACTACCAAACGAACAGTATTGCGTCAGCTATGGAAATTATAGGAACGTCTATTTCCAGAGGTGTTTCATATCTTTATAAGGGTTCGAATGATAGATTTAAAAAAAAATTGTGATCGAAGTTTGATTGAATTAAAATATTTCTTTAACAAATAAGAACAAGATGTAGTCGCGATCGGTGGCATCTTCAGACTTGTTAACCGAGAATAAATAATTTTGACTAGTTTCTAAATATAGAATTGTAGGTCATCTTAAAAAATTATGTACAATATATATATTTTGTAGCTTAGTCCTTAGCTTGGTAAGAACCGGAGCAAGGACGTAATGTCTCCTCAACCATTCAAAATAATCTACGTGTCATTCTTTACATCAAACACGTGTCGTGAAATGTATGCTATTATTTGAGGAATCCTCCTCCACACTCATCAATGGTACAGCTATAGAACAATATATGGCAGGCTAACAGAACGGTACCAGGTACGTTTGGAAATCAAGGCAAACATTTGGGCTTACAGCTTTTGTTTGCCTATTTCATATTTTAATTTACTGTGTGAGCTTCGCTTGTACTAATTGCGGTCATATCCGATACCGGTCCTTTTAATTAAGACCATATACACATTAAATATCACTGACAACGGTATGATAATAATAAATGGATAAATGTACCTATTATCTGCATTCATATAAATGATGTAAGAATATCTTTACATAATTTAACATATATTTAATCATAAATACGCTATGTCTTTTCTAGTCACTTAACAGTGTACAAATGTACTTGTAAAACTATTTATAGATGGCTTTACTCGGGGTGTTACCTCATTTTCCGACAGCTATTTCATTCACAGTCAAATTCAAAAGGAACAATTAACTTGTGTAAGTCAGATCAAAACGTTTCGCTGATTCTAATGAATAAATGCGAATGCCTGATATATTATAATTCCTACCCAAAGTTACGTCATTAGTTGACTCATACGGACGTATCTGCTTATTTAAGCTATTTTTAATATTCCAGCAATTCACATAGTACTAACCATCCAGGAGGATTGTACTCTAGTTAAACCATTTTTAACTGTTTTGATAGGGTTTTTATATATATTTTTCAATTTATTTTAGTTCTGGTTTGAAACATATTTTGTTCTTGACGTATATACTCATTTCCTGGTTCGGAATAGATATCTACATATTTATTTCCGTTTTCGTTTTTATATCGAACGATTATGACTCCTAATTGCCTTATAGTTACTTTGAACCTTTATCACCGATGAAAGCATTCCTTCCGAGAGACTTGTTTTTCTCTTATAACATCCCTGATTTCTTTGTCGATAGGATTTTTCCAATGTTTTACTGTAAAAACAAACTTTCAACTGTTTTCTATTCAACAATATTATTGATGTTCTTATTTTTCATTTTTTTTTTTTTTTTATACATGTATGTAAACAGAATGTACACGCATAATCGCACATGTACATTGTACACAAGGACATAAGTTAATCATCATCATCATCATCATGATTTCCCAGAATTCTATCTAACTCTGTAAACTTATTTTCGATACTTTTTCATTGTTTCCTTACATTTTTCCAATCTCTGTCTACAATGGTATTCTTTACCTCTATGGTTCTGAATTGAGTACAAAGCCATATGGAAATATGTCCGAGATAGAACGTTCTGCATCAGGAATCTTCAGTGATTTGATGTAATCAATGTTGGTATTTGCACCGGCTGCAATTCCATCTGTTCAGAGAACATTTTCCTGCATGCCATTATCTTTTGCCTCCTTATTACCGAAATTCCAGTTGATCTGGAAATGGCAATGGACCTGTTTGCTGATCACTTAGCGATAGCTCCTCCGGGTCATGCTTCTTTATTTACGAATATCATAAATGATTTCTCCACATTTTGGAGTATCACATATGTTTTCTCCACAACAGAGAAACGTTAACACGTTAAAACCTTGCGATATTGCACCAAGTATTGATTAAGTCACCTTCCGTGCTGTCATAACATGTGTTCATGCCGTAAAGGCTCTTTTTTTATTCGTTTGATCCAATGTTTGAGATCGATGACGTCAGTCTATGGGTTTTAACACTGGCTTTATCGGTAATGACTATGCCCACAAGGGTTGTTCAAAACAGGAATGTCTTAAAGATAAAAGAACACAATATTTTCAAGATGGAATATAATTTTGTCATGAGTGCTAATACTAAATCATAAGCAATAGTGTAACATATATAGATATGACACTTGCAACCTGCAATGCAGCAGTATGGGGAAATGTTATTTAAAACCTACACACAGGTGTTGTCAAAACGGTTGCTCCCGAATGTTCTCTTTTTTTCAAACTTTTCAGAGCAACACACGTACAAGGTACGGTTTAGCAGCTGCTGTAAATTAAAATCCACACAAAGACACGCACGCATACATTTATATCTTGTTTGGTAACTATTTCAATATATTCGAGTAATCGATGTTGAAATATCACCACTAGTTCTTAACAATTTAGGTTTTAGGAAATGTACATGGCGGACATATTGCTGAATCATATGTAAAATAATGCTAAATGCCTTTGGTGTATCTTAAGTCGTTTAAGATACTAGCATGTAGTTTCAAAAGGTTTCAAACTAGAACTTAAAATGAAATCAAGTTCTTCCTAGCTGTAGAAAGATTCAGCCCTGTAGCTAAAAGTGTGCCACATAAAACAGCAGAAGCTCATGTAACTGGACCATTAATCTCCCATAATTGGACAATTACTCTCCTGTAACTGGACCATTACTTTCCTGTAACTGGACCATTACTCTCCTGTTACTGGACTATTACTTTCCTGTAACTGGACCATTACTCTCCTGTAACTGGACCATTACTTTCCTGTAACTGGACCATTACTCTCCCATAATTGGACAATTACTCTCCTGTAACTGGACCATTACTTTCCTGTAATTAGACCATTACTCTCCTGTTACTGGACTATTACTTTCCTGTAACTGGACATTTACTCGACTGTAACTGGACCATTACTCTCCTGTTACTGGACTATTACTTTCCTGTAACTGGACCATTACTCTCCTGTTACTGGACTATTTCTTTCCTGTAACTGGACATTTACTCGACTGTAACTGGACCATTACTCTCCTGTAACTGGACCAATTCTCTCCTGTTACTGGACTATTACTTTCCTGTAACTGGACCATTGCTCTCCTGTAACTGGACCATTACTCTCCTGTATCTGGACCATTTCTCTCCTGTTACTGGACTATTACTTTCCTGTAACTGGACCATTACTCTCCTGTAACTGGACCATTACTCTACTGTAACTGGACCATTACTTTCCTGTAACTGGACCATTACTTTCCTGTAACTGGACCATTACTCTCCTGTTACTGGACCATTACTTTCCTGTAACTGGACCATTACTCTCCCATAATTGGACAATTACTCTCCTGTAACTGGACCATTACTCTACTGTAACTGGACCATTACTCTCCTGTTACTGGACCATTACTTTCTTGTAACTGGACCATTACTCTCCCATAATTGAACAATTACTCTCCTGTAACTCGACCATTACTCTCCTGTTACTGGACCATTACTCTACTGTAACTGGACCATTACTCTCCTGTTACTGGACTATTACTTTCCTGTAACTGGACCATTACTCTCCCATAATTGAAGAATTACTCTCCTGTAACTCGACCATTACTCTCCTGTTACTGGACCATTACTCTCCTGTAACTGGACATTTCCTCTCCTGTTACTGGACCATTACTTTCCTGTTACTGGACCATTACTCTCCTGTTACTGGACCATTACTCTCCTGTAACTGGACCATTACTCTCCTGTTACTAGACCATTACTCTCCTGTAATTGGACCATTACTCTCCTCCTTGCAATTATTAGAAAATATCTTTGGTATACAGTATCAAACAAATAAGATAAACATATTCTAAAGTTGAATAACATCATTTTAATTACAAAAAAATCATAAATACCATCTTAACAATTTTCGATTTAACACATTCACCATATCTGCCATATTCCGCCTTTATCAAAAGACTTTTCACATCTGATGCATTCTAGCCCACTACTCCAAGCTCCTACCCTTTCCCCCGGGCTTTCGTCCCTGCCTACCTTCGGAACGAAGATTGGTTACACTAGGAAGGGACTTGCACTAAGCTTTGTATTACACACAACGAATGCTATAGATGTCTGTATAAAGTTAATTCGATATTGATTTATTTCCTCAGAAATCTGAAATATGACAGAGCAATACGGAACCATGTCTAATAAGTGTGGAAATCAGCATCCCTGTGACGAGCTTAACAGCGACGTAAGTAAAATCCAGAGAGTCCCTGAAGGGGTTAACGCGAGCAATCTTCTGAGAGTGTTGGGCCTGGTGGCTCTATTAGAAGGGTCTCTCTGTCTTGTGGCTGCCTACGTTGATCAGACTTGGAGCGTGCTGCCTACGGACCCTTTAACCATCCTGGACGTGGCGTGCATGATGGCCGGCTTGCTCCTCACAACTGGGGGGCTCCTCACATATCCGAACTATAAGCAGGCGAATGATCCGTCTAGATCTGTGTCCGTAGTACTAGCGGACCAACCCGAGAGAAGGTCAACGCATACTCCTAATTCAAACAGTCAGCCCGTGGAGGCTCAAACAGAGTACAAAAAAGACAGATGAGCACGTGTCGGTGTTCAATACATACCCAACGTTTGTGTCCATATTGAAGACTAAGACAGAGGCTCGGACAGACAAGATTGTTGCAAGAATTGAATATTTTATTATTTACATAACCCATGTGATATTTGTGACCCTGGTTTTTATATATTATATACCTGAACTGTTCAAAATTACCCTTTATACAAATTGTACGTTCAAACTTGTTGTATATATATAATATATATATGGGGCAAAGAAGTAATTCCAACAGTGTGGACAAGTTTAGGTTGTCAATTTTTCGGAGCGATCCGCTCCTTTATCAAGACACAGTGAAACAGAACAGTTACATGTACATATACATCATATTACAAGAAGATAGAACTGATATACTATAATTGAAAATATAGCTATTATATAAAACCAATAGCCCCCTCGCCTAAAGACAACCGAAGGCAGCAATTAAGCTGAGAGCATCGCGGACAAGGAACGCTGATAGTCTAAATATCAGAACGCTCGCTGGCTCTGCTCTATAGCGAAAGTGCACTAAGACGACTCGCCCAATGAAACACAACGACGACCCGCCAAATGATAACCAAAATCGGAGAAGAGAATCCCTCTAGAAAACTCTTTAACTGCTAAATATATGTAGAGGACCTATATTCTTGCGCNGGGGGGGGGGGCACACTTAGTCGTCTCTTTCGGTTTGCAGGAATAATGCATGTAATTATCAAATAAGTGAGTGCAGGAGGAATAAGCAGATGAAATGGCTAAGATACTGTATAAATCTGCAAAATTAATCTGACAACGGCTGTTGGTCACACACACTGACATGCAGCAGCAGGCAGGCGAGATAACAGACCAACTGTGCAGTAATGCACCATTAGGTCAAATGCCTCCTGGAAGGAAAACGAGCGGATGGCAACCGCCTATCGTTCGTTCATACCTCGAGGGTAGCGGGATGGTAGATTGGTGATCCAAAACCGTTCTCTCGTACGTCGTCTCGTTTCATCCCATGTAGGGCAATGATCTATGGCAACCACCTGCATGTTTTTCCAACTGTGGCTAGGCATATTAAAATGCCTTGCCACAGGGAAGTCGTTGTTGATTCTGATATTGAGCTGGGTGCAGGTCTCGCCCACGTACTGTAAACTGCATTTTTTGCAGGTAATAAGGTTTACAGGACGTGGGCGAGACCTGCACCCAGCTCAATATCAGAATCATGAAATGAAACTTTAAGTTTAGCAGATTTATATTAAGTTGGCAGCGACATTGATTTTGAACCAGTGCATTGATACGAATGAAAGCTTATCCGAAATCGTACAGTTTGAATGATCAAAAGATTGAGACAAGTCAGATCATGTTTATGTCTAACCACAAAAACATTTCCTCACTCCGGTCATATAACAGGACCTTGTCAACACCACAAGACAGTACTGAGTGGCGCACACTCCTGTTTAACTCATCCCGAGTTATAATCAGCTGTTGTCTTACGCTCAGTTGTGTGCTGTGTAGGTTAATTATTTACAGCAATAATTACCAATAGATTAACTAAGTTCTCTGAGGATTTTCAGGTTATGAATGAAAACCGATCTTGCTTCCGTAGAATTATTCCACAATTGACAATGTCTTCACCGTATATATGCTATTTGAACTTATCACAAGTCATAAGCAGAAGAACATATAGTGTGCCTTTATTGACTTCGAAAAGGCCATTGGTACCGTTTGGCGTGAGGCACTATGGCACAAGTCTTTAGTAAATAACATCAATGTAAACATGTATAGAAT
This sequence comes from Mizuhopecten yessoensis, assembly GCF_002113885.1. Taxonomy (NCBI): domain Eukaryota; kingdom Metazoa; phylum Mollusca; class Bivalvia; order Pectinida; family Pectinidae; genus Mizuhopecten; species Mizuhopecten yessoensis. The sequence continues at coordinate 121,393 of NW_018406437.1, forward strand.
TATAGTCTAATGTACAGTGAGATAAAGTCAAGAATATAGTTAGGTAAGGTGAAAATATGTCATCTTTCCTTTTCTCAAACTTTCTTAATTATATAAGATGTTTCTTATCATCAGAGAATGTTAACGGTCTTAAATCAGTATCTGAATTACTTGAAAACAAGCTCTGTGTGTATGTAAGGTTATTTTGATTGTTATATGCAGATGACACTGTATTATTAGCAGAAAGCCCAAACGACATTCAAAACATGCCAAATGGTTTCAAAAAATATTACAATAAATGGAACATGAAAGTTAATATTTACAAGTCAAATATCATGAAATTGTATAATGTATCAAGTATAAAAATAAACTAGCGCTTAAAGGAACAAGAGTTATGTACGAGGTATTGAACAAGGATAGATAACGTAATCCAACAATACAGTGTCAATGAGATTTATTTGATAAAACTGTTACACCAGTTTTATTATATGGTTATGAATTATTGTTTTTTTCTCTAATAATACCGTTATAGAAAGAGTCAATTTAAAATTTTGCAAATTACTACTTCACCTTAAATCTTCTACTCATGACATCATGGTTTATGGAGAGCTCGGCAGGCATCCTCTTGGTATAGAAATTCAGACCCGAATGATATCATATTAGTCAAAACTGGTTCGAGGTAAAGAAAGTAAAATAAGTAATATATTGTATAAGTTATCAATTATTATCAACGAAGCAAAAAATTGTTTCTACGCATGCATAGAACGCATAAAGGGTATTCTGAACAATTGCGGACTCTCTAATATCTGGTTAAAGTTCAAACAAACCTGGACAGAAATAAGCAGAGACTCTCCTAAATCCACCATATATAGAGTTTTTATGGAAGAAGTTATATTCGAAAACTACCTTAATATTCTCTCAATAAAGATGCTTATATTCTTTGTAGGTTTATAGCCAGAAATAGTAACTTACCTGTCGAAACTGGAATCTAGAGTAATATACCAAGACATGTAAGAGATATCGAAGATGAATTTCATTATATATTCGAATGTTCGGCATTAGATTATGAAAGAAAAATAATCATATTCTCTATGTTAATTAGAGGTCATAGTGTATTATCGCTTAAGGTTATAATGTAATCTTAAAGAAAAGCATTCCTACAAAAAATATGTACCTTTATCAAAAAAAAAATTCTGTCTGTTCCCCTGCTTGAACGTATTTATTATATGTAACCGCACGTTTCTGTTATACTGTATCTCTCTGTATAACCACGCATGCTTATTACTTTACATGAAATCTTTGTTTTTATATATCTCTGTTTGTCAAAGGTGTTGAGATAAATAAAAGAAACAGTTTTAGTACATGGCATCTTTGTTTTTGTATATCTCTGTTTGTCAAAGGTGTTGAGATAAATAAAAGAAACTGTTTAAAAGTTTAAAAAAAAGTCGCAAGATCACACATTTCAAACGCTATAACGCGTCTGTCAGTCACGGTTTCCTCAGTTCCCGACGACAAGACAAATAACGAAGCTGTTGTAGCATCTACTTACATGTACTGTGGCAATGTTTCCATGTAATCAACAAATAAATTAACGCCTGGATTCTTCGCAAATGCTATCGAAACAGGAAGATGGACAGGTGGCCCAAGTGAACATATACTATGTCCTTTCTGTAACATCGATGTTGGCGACGAATTCCATTATTTATTTATTTGTAATAACAGTCAGATTACGGAACTGAGGCAAAAATATATACCTAAGTATTACTATAATTATCCGACGACCGTGAAAATGAAAAGAATGTTTAAATTTGCAACACTGTTCTCCTTAAAAAAGTTTGTAGATTTCTAGAAACAACATTGAAAATATTAATTATGCTGTAAATCCGAATATATCATTAGTTATACAGAAATGCCAGTTTTTCTCACTGCTCGTTCAACTTCCAAAAATACCTCCCACGTGGAGGGTAAGTCGGATTACGGTGTTGACTGTATTTATCCATGCGCGAAATTTGTACCGGGGTAAAAATCAAAACAATGTCAAATCCAACTTTCATATCAAACTCCATTAGAAGACCTGGCGGTATTATCATTATTTACAAAGAATGTTTACAACGATTTTTAATATTTAGAAATACAAGATCTGAATATGTACAGTGGGTATAATTACGTGTAGTTCCATCTCAATCTAGTTTGCTGTTAGGGTGCGTTTATATTCCACCCGAGGCTTCTCGATAGGCTACAGCTGAAGCTTTTGATGAGATTGAAAATGAAATGATATGCTTATCTCAAAATGATTTCAATGTGGCTTTAGTTGTGGATTTCAACGCTAAAACACAATGTAAACAGGATTTTGTCATCGGTGATGAAAATTTGATTGATTGTCTAAAATTGAATGAAAATGATGAATTGTATAAATTTATGTTTGATTATGAAAATCTACCAAGGTATGGAATACCTCTGGAAAGGTACAGTAAGGATGAGTCTAGAATGAATAATTTTGGTTGTCGTTTAATTGAGTTGTGTAAAAATAATAACTTGTATGTTGCAAACGGTAGACTAGGTAAAGATTTATATGTTGGGGGAAACTACATGTAAAGGAGTTAGTGTCGTTGATTATCTTATAATTTCATCAAAGGTTTTTTCAATGATCAAACATTTTGAAATCATCGATTTTGATCCATTATTCTGAGATGCGCACAGTAGATTCAGTTTTTAATTAAATGCCTATGTATCACCGATTGAGACAAAAAATGTAGAAGAATCGGTAGAATATATCGGGAAATTTGATATAGAAAAGAAAGGAGAGTTTGTAAATGTCGTTCAGGAAACGGGTTATGAAAGGCTGACCAATATTAATGAATTACTTGACATTTTACGGGAATTACCCCGCGAAAATGTACAACGCTCAGAAATAGACAAAGTTTGTTATGACATATCTGATATATTCAAATGTTCGTCCAAAACGGTATTTGGGGTTAAGAGTAAGAAACATAAACCCAGCTCGGGTATTTACAAACCTAAGGTCAATAAACCCTGGTTTACTTTGGAATGTGGTATCGAAAGAAAGACTTTTCATAAAGCTAAAAAGAATTATAAGAATAGCAAAACTGTTAGAAATAGGAAACGATTAAAGAAAATAAACGAAGAATATCGGCAACTACTTAACAAAAACTTTAAAATAAAACAAGAGAACATGGAGAAAGAAATAAGAAATGCATTGATATCGACATTGAAAAATCTTACGAGTACTTTAAAAATCTGACTACTTGTGTTGATTTAGATGAACATGATGATGATCTCGAAATAGAGAATAACCTATGTGAATATGACGATATATAAAATAGCGATATTAGCGTAGATGAGATTACTGGTGCGATTAAAAAGCTCGCAAACAGCAAAGCATGCGGTATAGATGGACTTGTAATTGAATACATGAAAACTACTTTAGATATTTGTATGCCTGTGTATCACAAACTTTTTAATATTGTACTTGATACAGGCGTAGTACCAAATGCCTGGACAACAGGTATAATAAAGCATATACATGTACTTAAAAACAAAGGTGATCCAAATGACCTTGGCAACTACAGGGCGATAGCTCTTGTATCTTGCCTAGGTAAAGTTTTCACATAAATTTTAAATAGCCGCCTGAACAAATTGTCTGATGAATTTGATATTATAACAAGAGCACAAGCGGGATTTAGGAAGGGATACTCAACAATAGATAACATGTGTATTCATCATTTCTTAAGTATACCATACTTATTATTGGGAAAAAACTGTATTGTGAGTTCATTGATTTTCGCACGTGATACGTACAGTAGATGTACAGGTGAGGTCGGTGAACAAAACACATCAGTCTGCATGCCATGCGCCTCATATACGAAATACGGAAAATACGACAAGAAAAACATGTGTATTACGAAGGGTGGGAAGTCCTTAAGAGCGGTATAAAAGGCAAAATATTCAATGTAATTCATGGTTTGTACTCAAATATGAAATCCTGTGTGGAAAATGGCTCTGAATTGTCTGTTATGTTAAATTGCAATGTCGGTTTAAAACAGGGTGAACATTTGTCACCATTTTTGTTTGCTTTGTACTTGAGTGATTTAGATGATTTTTTTCAAGAAAACAATGTGAATTGGTTATAAACAGTAGATACAGTAAGTGCTGACACCATTGGAACATATCTGAAGTTATTTATTATATCATATACAGACGGTACCGTTCTTATGTCAGAAACGCCAGAAGAGCTACAGTCTGCGCTTGATGTTTTTGAGTTATATTGTTCAGACTGGAAGCTCTCAGTTAATACTCAGAAAACCAAAATTAGGATATTTTCTAAACAAAACAGTAGAGCACAGTTAACTTTTTTATTTGGAGGAGTTGAACTTGACCTAGAAGATAGTTTAATGTACCTAGGACTTGTTTTAACAACAATGGCAGTTTTATCAAAGCATAAGAACGGCTAATTCAACAGGCTCAAAAAGCATTATTTGCAGTACGCAGAAAAAATAGAAATATTTCTTTACCAATTGATCTCCAGTTAAATTTGTTTGACTCAATAGTGTTGCCAATTCTAATATATGTCGCAGATGTTTGGGGATTTGAAAATAACACTTCAATTGAAAAGATTCATTTACAGTATTGTAAGAGAATGCTAAATTACATGATGTCATGATAAGCTCTCAGGCAAAATTTACAAAATCATGTACAAGTTACACGAAAATAACGTCATTAAGTTTAAATGGTTGCAAAATATTAAAGAAATACTAGGTAACTCGGGAATGAACTATGTATGGATATTTCAAGAAACATGTATTGTAAGCAAGACGCTACTGAAAAATACCCTTAAATCTAAGTTACAGGATCAATTTATTCAAAAATGGAATTATGACTTCACAATATCGTCCAGAGGGAATACCTATTCTATTTTGTTTGATTTACCTTGATCCGGATGGCCAGGAAATGAGCTTAAAGCTCGTATTGGCCCAATTTAATTTTGGCTTAGATGAATATTTGACCTCTCGTACCACACAAAAGTGTGGCTGAGTGAAATAAAAACTTGTGTAGCATCTACTTACTGTAGCAATGTTTCCATGTTATCAACAAATAAATCAACGCCTGGATTCTTCGCAAATGCCAGTTTTTCTCACTGCTCGTTCAACTTCCAAAAATACCTCCCACGTGGAGGGTAAGTCGGATTACGGTGTTGACTGTATTTATTCATGCGCGAAATTGTTACCGGGGTAAAAATCAAAACAATGTCAAATCTAACTTTCATATCAGATTTCTATTGATAAACTTAAATAACCCTATACACGTAAGTACAGATACTAAATTGTGGAATAAAATTCAAGTGTTTTTTACATGTTCAATGTACTATATACGTTGTTTGCCAAACAGCACGCGACAACACGCTGTTCCGGCTATTGAATACAAATGTGTGGACTGTCTATAAGGCGGGAATTTTAAATTTGTAATATACATGTAACTTGTAAGTTAAAAAAACCCCATAAAAGGCAGAGAAATGTAAATATAAGTATTGAACTGTTTTTTATGGCATTTATGATCTATTTGAATGACACAGCTTTGCTAGCAAACATCATGATGTGCATTATGATGTTTGCTTGCAAAGCTGTGTCATTCAAATATGTCATCAATGCCATACAAAAACAGTTCAATGCTTAAGTAAAATGCATCGGGAAAATGATATCTATGTACATTGCAATATTTAGAAAACCGAGAAAACATTGTTTTAGATGCAATAGTAATAATATATTTTAACTTAAATTTGCGTTTAATGAAGCCAAGCTCGTGGAAAACTAAGACTTTCAGCCACGTAGTAATATAAGTTCAAATCAAAATTGGAGCTAAGTGTTGTACCATGGTGTAGAGATCAGACTATGATACAAAGACAATTTAGGTTACGTGTGCAAAGGACGACGAGATCGAGTTTGGGACATCAAAAACCCTAACGTTGCACAGTGAACAAACCTGCACGAATGAAAGGAGACTGGTTCAATAGGAAAACAGAATCAAGGAGGAGAAGAGGAGGAAAATGAAGATGAGAGGTCACTGTGGTTTGATTATGTGGGCTACGGAGGAGCGGAATCCCTTATGCTGATATTTGGTTGCTCGCCAAGGCCGCTGAATGGACCTCCTGTTTGAAGAGGACGAAGAAAAAGCAGGAAAGTAACGAGAAACAATCAGCCAGCACCCACTAACAGATGTCACTGTGGACCCCTATATTGCTATTGTTCCGAGTTAGGAATACAAACATTCGGGAAAAGATGACACGTGATTATATGGACGGCCTAGCAGTACCAAACCAACACCAAATGATATATTTGATAATGTACGCAGTAGTACACTGTATGAAACACAAAGCATTCTGATATTTAAAAATTTAAAGACAGATTTCAAGGTTTGTAGTTCTGTTACTTTTTACAGCGAATAGGTCAATTTGTGACAAACCCCGTTTTTGACCGTCTTAGTGATATGCAATGTTGGGTGTTTCATATTTGGATATTTTTGAAATTCTAACAATATAATGCAATGTAAAACCAAATGAAATAACTCTACCAATACGCTGCACGCATATTATTTAGCACCAAGATTCGTTCTTTATATACTTAGTCTGTTTATTTATTTATTTCATTGAATGCAGATTGTTTAAATCTGCAAGAAATTAGGTAAATAGAGAGGTGACGTTTGATCATAATCCACAATGTAGCTGCTGCAGCGATTCCACTGAAATTTGTTGGCGATTTTCTTTAAAGTTTAGCAGTGACTTTGCTCGATCTGAGCATTCCGAAACATTCAACCTCCTCATGCTACCTCAATTTTGCTTTGACATATTCCATGGGTGCAGAGAACGAGCTTGAGCTTAAACTCTGGAGCATCGAGGATGCATTATCATCCGTTGCAAGTTGCGAAGCAGGTCAAATAATCCCGACTCGAGCGACAGTTAAAACTTATACATGCTGAATGCTCGAACAATGAGCTAGTCCCGTTGTCAAAGTCGGTCGATATAAGAATTCAGTCAACAGCGTCTTTTAAATCGTCATCTGATTTCTTAGGAAACTTCTTTCACAGATGCACTTTCAATTTCCATTCACCCATCTCGCTCACATTCCAACCGCATCGCGGCCTGATAAGCTTAGCCGCTGTACATCCGTTGTTTAAGAGCAAAGAGCCCAGTCACTTGGTGACATGTTCGACTCTGTAAAGTTCCAGGTAGAAGTAAATAAGGTTGCGTTGGACTCTGTTCAGGAAGATACGATAGCTAACACATCTGTCCTCCGTAACGAAATTGACTTCTTAACTTATATTTTACTTTTACTTTTACTCGCAACTAATTTACACAAAGGAATTTACGTAGGTCTTAAATAATAATTTACCATTAATACTAAATTAATTAAATATACATTCTGTAAATGACTTACCCTGCAGGTGGTGCTTGAGATATTTGTAGATGAATTATTGATCGAGCATACCAACCACCGATGATAGATAAACTTCTGGAAAACGAAAGTACGGGTCACGTGATATAGCGGCACGAACGGAAAAGGTAATTCACTTAAACAAATTTCGAGGATAAAGTATTTATTTTCTTCCAAATCCAAATAATCAAATTAAAACCAAAATATATCATATACACTTAACATAACAGGGTGCCACACTCTGATAGACTGATAAACACAGTGGTGGAGAAACGAAAACCACCGACTAATAGCAAGGTACTAACAACTTCATTTAAGGAATGATTTTTATTTTTTCAACATTTATGACCTCATAAATGTTGAAAAAATAAATATCATTCCTTATATTTACATTGACGAATCCTTTCAGTGGATCGATATAATAACGGGTGCAACGCAGTGGCGAGAACAGTGTTTTTTCGCGGGGAAATGTGACACTATCGTGAGAGATCTTAGCAACCGTCAACAACAATAACACAACAAAATGTAGTTCCATATTCAATGTTTATTTGTAGCACAGGACACGTGAATACGTGGATATTTCACAAAGCACAGTTCAATAATATTTTAAGATGTAAGAATTAAGCATCTAGGTCGGTCGTTCCGAGTGAGTAGTTTTTGTAGTGTATTACTACGCAGTGTGATCAGGTTACTATCAGTTCCCACGTGCTGAGATTCTATGAACACCTGTGTTATGCATTTATGAATGTAATTTTTGTCAATGGGTCTAACCATACAGAATGTAAATATTTGACTATGTGCCACAGAGGTGTGATGCTTCTGAATAATAGGCGAGTATTTTATGTTGCGCTTATCATTTGCAGCTACCCGCATCATTTGAAACTGCCTGAAAATTAAAGTTACCAACATCATCGCTTCACAGTTTCCTTCATCATGCCAAAATTGACGATGTCATTATTAGCTTATCTACTCACATCATCACTAGCTCATCGATTTAGATTACCTTATAGAACATGTACTAAAACAATTACCGATAGACTTGCTTCGAATGCAGTATAAGATTAAGACTCGCCGTTTTCGCTCTCCGCCATGTTGGATACGAGTATCTACAGTAACTTGCATTCAGTTATCATATATACACGTACACACAAAGCGTCGCGCCCGCCCGTATAAATCGCGCGGAGTGTGAATTAGAAAACACGGGCATTTTATCAATAACATATTTACACAAACATTGTATAATACATGTGCATTATATATAGAATGAATACAACATATTACAAATACTGCATTAATACATGTAACATATACGTGTACAGAAATGTAGTTTGAATACAACGTATTACGAATAACATATAAAGTATGAATACTTTAATTGAATAAACACATTTTTTGTTTAGATGAAATAACCCTGTTAGATAACTCAAATATTTTACAGGGTATTTTTGTTTCAAATTAAGCTCTATTGTCAATTTTAAAGATAATCAAAGCTTTTTAAACATACTGGTATGTAAATTAAACGATTATGAAATATGCAAAGTTTAACTTTTTTTTTATTGCTCAACTGTGTATTTCGTAATGTTATTTTCAGGACGGTGTATATGTATTTCTTTTTTGAATGAAAAAAAGAATATTTAAGGATTGACGTTCATTTTGACTGCGTATAAGGTAGTATGAACGCAGTTGGCAACGAACATATTCTATGGTGTGCGTTAGCACTCCATAAAGAATATGTTCGTGTCCAATTGCGTTCTTACTACCGTATACGCCCGTCAAAATGAAGGTCAATCCTTATATTTACATTCAAAAAATGTTTAGATGCTACATTCCACAGAAAAAAAAGTCGAAACGTGTCGTTACGATGGTAACTACGGTAGCCGTGCTTGCCAGAACAATATAGTTCCAGTGAATCTACATCGATATATGAGTAAATTTAGAAAATACGCAGTGAACAACACCATTTGTTTCCCTTCATGGCTTTTACATTTCGAATTTAGCAATGTGAGAAGCGATTCGAACTTTCTATTCATTTACAACGGTCGTCATGTAAGCGCATTGACACACTGCTCATGGATTGACGCGGTCAGAACGAAGCCGCCATTGTTGACGTTACCGCAAAAGACATTTGAATGTGTATCCATGAAAGTTTGTTAGCATTCTTTTTTTTGTTTGATTAGACATAATGGATCCCGAATATGTTCTTTGTATCTAGATGGTGAATTAACCAAGCATTGGTTGTCATTGGACTGTTATCTCGCTGAAGCGTTAACGGCGCCGCCCATATTTGAAACAAGTATCAATTCGCCGAGACTTTTTCACTGCGTATACGCTAATTTACTGAGCTGAAGAAGGGAGACATGTTATTATTTGTTCTTAATTTTAAATAAAGCGCATCATGAAATATGTTTGAACGGAACTGTGTTGCATATACTCTCATAAATGTTAAAACGCGCATCATGGAATATAGTTTGAACGGAACTGTGTTGCATACCTTCATCAATGTTAAAAAGGTGCATTTCAAACCATAATTGAAAGTGTGTATTATATGAAAAGTAAGCAGGTAGCTATTTAATTTCTTGTCAGCAAGTGTCATATCACAGAAAAGTCTGCGGTAAATGTGTTCTCTGTTGCAGCCCTTGAATCTCGAGGCTCAATTTTAATGCCTAGTCGCACATTTATGGGATTCCTTTGTACTATTTTTTCTCGTTTAACGGTTGGGCCATTAACAGAAGAATTCACTATAAATATGTTATCGTCGGGAAACTCGATGTCAGTAGTGTTTACAGCACTAGTGCGACGACGTGGGTAATACGTCACCTGTGGCCATGGTAACGTGGACACTCCCACCCTGCGTGTCGTCCAGGGTGCCATTATCTCAACCACAGTGTCGCGGAAATTCGCATTGGTGAAGGCGTATATGAAAGGATTATATGCACACGATGCTTTGGCGAATAACGTCGGAAGAGCGGCAAAACTGTTCTCGACGTTGAAACTACCAATAGCCAAGGCTGACATGATTGCGTATGGTGTCCATGCTACCATGAACGCCGCCATCATCAGGAAACTGATCTGTAATATAATTTACGAAGTATAGATTACCAACAATAGTAGGCGAGGTTCTGATCTGTAATAGAGAACTGATGGACGACAGATAACCAACACTAGCGGTTTAATCTCGTATTCTGCTTCATATACAATGTACTAATACATGTAATACATTGTACAGAATTTAACAGATGACATTTCATAGACGTCTGTTTAAAGAAAGACAAGGAAAAAATGAATGAAAAAAGAAAATCGGACTTATTAACTAGCATGTTCATCAGAATGGTAACAAGTAAACTGTCTAAGGTAATGAAGTTAGCGGGTCTATATAGTCATCAGTTTCACATGGTAACATACTGCACACTATCATTTATGTAGCGTAGCTACATTGTATCAAAGCATCCTGGTAACATTTAAGTCACATGTAAGTCAGATAGGTATATTATGTAACTGATCTGGAACAACTTCACCGTAACACACTGTCATTATTCAGATAGGATTCGAACCTGTTTAACGCCCTGGTACCACGTTATTGTAGGTTTGATAGTGACTGTTATATATACAAAATGTTCTATACTCTTATTTTGCTAAGGATCAAATATTATATTTTCCTTCCTTTTTGTTTTTGGGCGAATCTGGTAGCCTTCCAAATCGTCCTGTGTTTGTGTGTTCAGTCAAACATAAAAACGCGTGCACGCTTTTCCACGTGTACCTTTCAAAAGCTAAGCTAGGCTAAGTAAGGCGTTGTTCAAATTGTTAAGGAAATCAATTTGATGAATATTCTTTTCGTGTTTTTGTTTAAATATGGCACAAAGACAAACCAGACAAGCGGCATCGGAATGCTGCAAGCTAGCATGTCTCAACGTCAGGTTGCATCAAACCTTGGGGTGTCTCAAAGTGTGGTGGCAAGAATGTGGAATCGTTTCCAAACTAATGAAGACAACCTGGGGAGAGGTTCCAGGAAGGTAACGTTGTGGAACATGACCAATATGGCGGGAAAACTGACATCCATGACTTCCATTTTTGTACCGTTACGGCCCGGATTTACTGCGATGAAATCCTTGATGCCTATGTCAGACCCTACGCTGGCGCTATCGGCCCTGACTTTATCCATAAGGACGGTAATGCTAGGCTACATAGAACAAGGGTGACTGAGCAGTATATACAGCAAGAGATATTAAACGAATGGATTGACAAACCCGCTCGCCGGATCTAAATCCCATCGAGCATGTGTGGGAACATGCTTCAGATAGAAAATGTGCCCGTCTGCCAGAAATGTTCCGCCAAGAACGCTCCTGGAGCCGGGAACAGCTTTGGTAGCTGCACAGACGTTGTGCTGCTGTAATTGATGCTCATGGACTCGATACTAAAACAGTTTCTGTTTATTTAGGACGAGTTTTGTTCAATTTAAGTTTTTTAGTGAATACCTCATTGTTACCAATTTTAAGGGTAACCCTTTTCCTGTGGCTCATTTTTCGACTGTTATTACGATTTTTGGAACTTTTGCATGCTGATGAATTAAAAGAATAAAAAAATAAGCATAAATCAAATTAAATAATTATTTTCACATATGCCCAAAAATAAAAGTGATCCTTAGCAAAATGTGAGTAGTACATGTATATATGACATTGGTAACAGTGTTACGTTCCCTGTACATAACGGGTTGGTACAAATAATAAGGGTTAATATAATCATCATGGTGTAAATACTTACGAATGTTACGCGTTGTTCAATGTCTTGTATAAAGCGGGGTGTATATCTTTGCTGGGCGCGAATGCCGTTCTTTCGGGAATCTTTGCATACCTTCTCCTGTAAGATCATTCCATAGGAGAAAACAATGATGCTCAACGGGAAAACATATACTGCCACGATGACGGATATGGTATAGCTGACGTCACCAAGTCCATGTCCATACCAGTTCACGCTACAGGACACGGGCACCACTTCTATGACGTAGGAAGACCAGCCAAAGAGTGGAGATAAAGTCCAGAACATGGCAAAGGACCAGATTGAGAACAGAGTTCGTAACACTGTCGTCTGTGTTATCTTTTTACCTGAAATAGAGTCAGTATAATGTGGTCCATTAAAACTCGTTTCAAAAATGCTTATCAATTCCATAATCCTTTCAGTTATATAATTGTACACCTTTTTTCAATTGAAGTACATACCGTATTTTAGTCCGAATTATTCTGACGTTTTATCGACTTTTTCATATCGGTCTGTCGTCGATTAACGTCAGAACTCCGGCCCTCTATAATATGCTTGAAATATGCGACCCGCGCCCGGAGCGCACTTCAAACTGATATTTTTGAAACAAATCGTCACTTTCACACACATGTCGCACATGGATCGAAAGATCTATTCTTAATGCACTAGGTGGTATCAATAACATGTTTCAAAAAACCAATAGAATCACTAAAAACATATGTTTTCAAACTTACTCTGTTTTACTCTAGTTTTTTTTATAGCCCCGCCTTCTAATGTCACGTGACTAAAATCTCGCCAGCCTACGTCATAATGTTGGGAAATACCTTCGGTAACGCGAGATCTCGGCAAGTCATGTGACATTGCTCATGGCCTAATTTCCATTAAAAACATGGGTTGGTATAGAAAACGTTGGAAAATACTTTTCGTAATGTTTTTTGAAACATGTTATTGATACCACCTTGTTTCTAAAATATCAGTTTGAAGTGTGCTCCGGGCGCAGGTCGGATATTTCCAGCATATTATATAGGGCCGGAGTTCTGACGTTAATCGACGACAGACCGATATTAAAAAAGTCGATAAAACGTCAGAATAATTCGGACTTACCGTATTTATATACTGAAGTCGAAATATATCGTCTTCTACAATTTATATATATATATAGAGTCCCCCTTAGTGTATACACTGTCATCTAAAGTATATATACTTTCCCCCATAGCAGTGGCGGATCCAAATACCTATCTTGGTGTTTTTTTTCCAAATTTCCAAGGGTGGTTGAAAAATTGAGGAAAATGGTGAATATACATGATTTTTAAAGAAAATTCTCAGGCTGTCGGGTTTCCTGAAGCCCCCAAAACCCCTCTGGATCCGCCACTGCATAGCAAATATATTCTCCCCTACAGTGAATACGCTGTCCATTTCACACTCGTACAGTTTTAGTGATTTTACAATTACTGTCACTTGTAACATGTATACACTGTAACCATTACGGTATGTAAACTGACCCTTTCAGTAAATACACTGTTCCCTTCAGTAGATACGTTGTCTCCTGGTTGTTTTTACATACATTGTAACCTAGTCATCTACCCAATTAACTAGATTTAGAAACACATGGTTAACTATCCTAGTTGTTTGACCTCTGGCTAATACGTACGGTAACCATACTGACAAATGATGATATAACGACAAAAGCTGAGAGCAGCGTGTGTCATGATGCTGATCACTCCCGAGTTGAAACACAGGAAGGCGTAAATCTTGCAGCCGATGTTGTCAAATATCCATCTGAAAATATACGTTGTTTTAACAATATGAAATAATACCCTAAACATCGCGATAACGTCTCGCTTCACAAACACATTGTAGGTCACAAAAATGTTCTAGGACTGTGGCCCTGTTTGACGTATACTTACTTCCCGCCTAAACCAAGGATACGTCACTTTAGATTGGTCGCTCTGAATATATCACTCTGAATACATCTCATAAGGAATACATCATTTTAAACAAATAATTCAGGACATATGAGATATGACACAAGAAATGACACTCTTAACATACTACACTAGACATACAACACTAGAGATATAACACTGGAGATATCACTCAGGAGATATCACTTTTGACATACTACACTAGACATACTACACTGGAGATAGCACAGGACATATCATTTTTGACATACTACGCTAGACATACTACACTGGACATACTACACTTGAGATAGCACAGGACATATCACTTTTGACATACTACACTAGACATACTACACTAGACATACTACACTGGAGATAGCACAGGACATATCATTTTTGACATACTACACTAGACATACTACACTAGACATACTACACTGGAGATAGCACTTTTGACATACTACACTAGACATGCTACACTAGACATACTACACTAGATATACAACACAGGAGATATCACAGGACTTATCATTTTTGACATACTACACCAGACATACAATACTGGCTATATCACTGTATATATCACACAGGACATATCACTCTTAACATACAACACTGGAGATATCACACGGAAAATATCACTTTTGACACACTACACTAGACATACAACACTGGAGATATCACAGGACATATCACTTTTGACATACAACACTGGACATATCACTTTTGACAGACAACACTGGAGATATCACACAGAACATATCACTTTTGACATACTACACAATAATACACCACTGGAGATATCACCTTTGACATACTACACCAAACATACAACACTGGAGATATCATAGACATATCACTTTTGACATACTACACTAGACATACAGCACTGAAGATATCACAGGACATATCACTTTTGACATACAACACTAGACATACTACACTAGACATACTACACTGGCTATAAAACACAGAACATATCACTTTTGACATACTACACAGGACATACAACACTGGATTTATCACACAGGACATGTCATTCTTAACATACGAAACTGGAGATACCACAAAGGACATATCACTTTTGAGATATCACCTTTGACATACTACACCAAACATACAACACTGGAGATATCATAAACATATCACTTTTGACATACTACACTAGACATAATACACTAGACATACTCCACTGGATATAAAACACAGAACATATCACTGTTGACATACTACACAGGACATACAACACTGGATTTATCACACAGGACATGTCATTCTTAACATACGAAACTGGAGATACCACAAAGGACATATCACTTTTGATATACTTCACTAGATATACAACAGAGGAGATATCACAGGACATATCACTTTTGACATACTACACAGGACATACAACACTGGATATATCACACAGGCTACACTAGACATACTACACTGGAGATAGCACAGGACATATCATTTTTGACATACTACACTAGACATACTACACTGGATATAAAACACAGAACATATCTCTTTTGACATACTACACAGGACATACAACACTGGATTTATCACACAGGACATGTCATTCTTAACATACGAAACTGGAGATACCACAAAGGACATATCACTTTTGACATACTTCACTAGATGGAGATATCACTTTTGACATACTACACTAGACATAATACACTAGACATACTCCACTGGATATAAAACACAGAACATATCACTGTTGACATACTACACAGGACATACAACACTGGATATATCATACTACACTAGACATACAGCACTGAAGATATCGCAGGACATATCACTTTTGACATACAACACTAGACATACTACCCTAGACATACTACACTGGAAATAAAACACAGAACATATCACTTTTGACATACTACACCGAACATACAACACTGGATATATCACACAGGACATATCACTTTTGACATACTACATTAGACATACAGCACTGAAGATATCACAGGACATATCACTTTTGACATACAAAACTAGACATACTACACTAGACATACTACACTGGCTATAAAACACAGAACATATCACTTTTGATATACTACACCGGACATACAACACTGGATATATCATCACTCTTAACATACAACACTGGAGATATCACACGGAAAATATCCCTTTTGACACACTACACTAGACATACAACACTGGAGATATCACAGGACATATCACTTTTGACATACAACTCTAGACATACTACACTAGACATACTACACTGGCTATAAAACACAGAACATATCACTTTTGACATACTACACCGAACATACAACACTGGATATATCACACAGGACATGTCATTCTTAACATACGAAACTGGAGATACCACAAAGGACATATCACTTTTGAGATATCACCTTTGACATACTACACCAAACATACAACACTGGAGATATCATAAACATATCACTTTTGACATACTACACTAGACATCCTACACTAGACATACTACACTGGCTATAAAACACAGAACATATCACTTTTGACATACTACACCGAACATACAACACTGGATATATCACACAGGACATGTCATTCTTAACATACGAAACTGGAGATACCACAAAGGACATATCACTTTTGAGATATCACCTTTGACATACTACACCAAACATACAACACTGGAGATATCATAGACATATCACTTTTGACATACTACATTAGACATACAGCACTGAAGATATCACAGGACATATCACTTTTGACATACAACTCTAGACATACTACACTAGACATACTACACTGGAAATAAAACACAGAACATATCACTTTTGACATACTACACAGGACCTACAACACTGGATATATCACACAGGACATATCACTTTTGACATACAACACTAGACATACTACCCTAGACATACTACACTGGAAATAAAACACAGACCATATCACTTTTGACATACTACACAGGACATACAACACTGGATATATCACACAGGCTACACTAGACATACTACACTGGAGATAGCACAGGACATATCATTTTTGACATACTACACTAGACATACTACACTAGACATACTACACTGGCTATAAAACACAGAACATATCACTTTTGACATACTACACCGGACATACAACACTGGATATATCACACAGGACATATCACTTTTGACATACAACACTAGACATAATTCACTAGACATACTACACTGGATATATCACACACGACATATCACTTTTGACATACAACACTAGACATAATTCACTAGACATACTACACTGGATATATCACACAGAACATATCACTTTTGATATACTTCACTAGATATACAACACTGAAGATATCACAGGACATATCACGTTTGACATACTACACAGGACATAAAACACTGGAGATATCTCACTACACTTGACATACAACATATCACTTTTGACATACAACACTAGACATAATTCACTAGACATACTACACTGGATATATCACACACGACATATCACTTTTGACATACAACACTAGACATAATTCACTAGACATACTACACTGGATATAAAACACAGAACATATCACACAGGACATATCATTCTTAACATACGAAACTGGAGATACCACAAAGGACATATCACTTTTGACATACAACACTAGACATAATTCACTAGACATACTACACTGGATATATCACACACGACATATCACTTTTGACATACTTCACTAGGTATACAACAGAGGAGATATCACAGGACATATCACTTTTTACATACTACACAGGACATAAAACACTGGAGATATCTCACTACACTTGACATACAACATATCACTTTTGACATACAACACTAGACATAATTCACTAGACATACTACACTGGATATAAAACAGAGAACATATCACTTTTGACATACTTCACTAGATAAACAACAGAGGAGATATCACAGGACATATCACTTTTGACATACTACACAGGACATAAAACACTGGAGATATCACACTACACTTGACATACAACACAATTACTCCTGATAATTACATTTGAGATTCGTTAACGTCTTTGATTGTATTACTAGTGTATTGCATGTTCTTTCGTCATTTATCCTCAACCAATTGTCCATTCTAATCCCCCTCTCCAAAACTATGCACTGACAGATTGGTTCGTTTCAGTACTGTTCAATCGGTTTTGGTATTTGCTTATAATTGATATAATTCATTGGTTGTTGTCGATTTGTCAGATGATAGTCTGCTATATATTGGCGTTCGGTCATCTGACTATGTCCTCACGCAGGTGGTCGCACCTTTAAACTTTAGTAACAGATAAGAAAAAGCAACATTTTCTTAACTGTGTGTAAAACATTGACTAAGCTTCTCTCCCAATCAAGTGCTGGTAACGTAAGAGTAAGATGACAAGAACATGCCCATTTATAATTTTGAAAGTTTCGATTGCTACTGCGCGTATTCTAGATCTATTGATATGAAGATAAGTTACACCTTCTACCTTGGAACTACTCATTACCAGAAATAAAAGATTGATACACAATGAGAACTGATCTCTCAAAAGATGCCGGATTCCGACACTGATGAATACATATTGGGAGCAGAAGTACAGCTCAAATTTGCCAACAAAACCAAAGACCACCTGTCTCAGGCAAGGACTACAAAAAAAGAACAAGCAAAATCACCAACTCATCCACTAAGCACTTACTTCTGGTAGGTAACAATAATCTACCATACATAAACATGGGTACATCAGACTCATCATCTACGAAAAGACAAGCAAACCCCGTAAGGTAAAATTACTTGCATACGTACAACGCCCGCAAAAGAAAACACAATAACTCTCCATGTTGCAGAATTTTAAGATCATTTAAAAGGGATTTGTCAAAACACATGCAGGAACAAACTCTATAGGCGGCACGTTAAGGTGAACAAGCAGCAGGATTGCCTCACTTAAAGAGGACACTTTACGGCTCGATGTTAACACAGTCAAAGCGGTGGCTCTCAACAAATGTTTTCAGTCTGACGTAACAAAAGTTTGAGACTCTAACCACAACAATGTATCCTATCCTGACGAACTTCATGAAAAAGGAGAAGTGAGTTGAGAAGATGAGCTACGACACCAAAGATAGCATGGCAGTGGTTCCAGCGGCATACACTACCCTGTACTACAATATACAATAGATCAAAATTCGATTTTCACCCATATCAGCCGACACTCTATTTTAACGGCGAGCTTACAGAGGACTTGCAGGGAGTCAACATTACCAAATTCCAAGAAATGTAACCGTCATCTACCTAGTATCTACGGTTCAGTGTCACTCAAATGTGTGTATGCAAACTATCCTAGCACATCATCTGGTGCCACCTCAGGAACCATATCGAAGAATACAGCATCTTAACACATTTTCAGTATCACTTCATATCTAGACACTCGTGGAAAAATCGATTATTGCTCATCACACACAACATCACCAGTATGTATGACAGGACACGTTTGATAATGTATAACACGCAATCTCTATTAATTTAAAAACTTCTGTGCGAACAATTACATTCGTCGATGGATCAAACTTTTTTGCCTTCACGGCGATTATCTGTAGAAGGCAGCAATTCAACGCCAGTGAAGATCGAGTTCGAAGTAACCGAGGGCACAATTCTCGGACTAATAACGGAATTCTAAAAATCTTTACAAGTAATGGGGATTGTTATTTCTCAATAAATATTTCATGCATTTCCACATTTTATTGATGTCAATTTAAATGATATCCTAGCAAAATATATGTTTGATATATAGAAAGAGTTTCCGGATTTACTTTTTTTTAAATACAATGTTTCTCCGATTATTGTCGACGAGCAGGAGACTTTGCTGGATAATTTTTACTCAGCTCACCAGTTACCAGAAGAGTGTGTTACAGACTTTGTCGCAGGGGGAGAGGAATAGGAGGTTACACAACAAGTTTTGGTCAGGACTCCGCCAGGATTTGAGGGAGATTTCCGGGCACAAAGCTGATGCTATTGGCAGCTATGAAGAACTTTGCGTTGCAATTAGATCTATAGAAAGGGCACGTGAGAGGGCTATGGATACTTTCGACTCTAAGACGAAGCCAGCGACAGCAAAGGTAGTTAACACGACACCAGATACAGATGATTTGAAGTCAATGGTCAACCAGCTTACTACCGCCATAACGAGTTTGGAGCAGAAGTTTGATAAGTCACATCCGCCTAGTGGAAATAGAAGTCAGGGACACCAGGTTAGCGGACATGGTTTTCGTAGCCGAGGGAACGGTAGGTTTAATGGGAACCAACGAGATCGGCCAGACATTATCTGCTGGAGATGTCACCAACCTGGACATGTGAAGGCGAGGTGTGAGATGGTGTTACCGGATAATTTAAACTTCCAGCCACCTGCTCCGAGGGACCGACGGTAGGGCTGATAGAACAGGTCCCGAGATACCAGCTACAATGAAGACTGCGAGGACAAGTGAACTTGTGGGGAGTTCTAATGAAGTCACCGTCAGTATTGAGAGCATAAAGGCTAATGCACTATTAGACACAGGCGCGACCGTATCGACAATCAGCGCGACTTATCTACAAAATTTATATACACTCCTCTCCTGCTCTATTTCACCTTCTGACGTTGCTGGGACCATTGGCCTTCGCATACAACTCAACACGTCATGACTCAACAGGCTATTCGCCATTCCAGCTGATGTTTGGACGCCAGCCGCGGTTACCTGTTGATCTGATTTTTGGGTTAGAAGAGAATGGTACAGCACCCAAGGTGCCAGAGTACGTTAAAGACATGCGAAAACGGATGTGTCAGTCTTTTGAGTTAGCTAGCAGGAATGCGAAGGATGCCCAGCAACGTCAGAAGGTGACATACGACCTTAAAGCTCAACATGCATTTTTGGACATCGGTGATCGAGTGCTAGTGAAGATTTTAGCATTCGAGGGGCGACACAAACTGTCTAACCGATGGGAGTCGGAGGTGTATATTGTCGAAGGACAGGATAACCAGGACATTCCTGTGTACCAAGTAAGGAAGGAGGACGGTGATGGCAAGATAAGGACGCTGCACAGGAACCACTTGCTTCCTGTTTGATCTTTGCCAATGGGAAAGCCGGTAGAAGTGGCTCGGCCATGTCCAGTACCTCGGACAAGGATAACTCAGAGCCGGAGGCGTGAATCAGCTATTCCAGAGTCAGTCTCTGAT